>NC_046167.1:7554966-7854966 GCF_011064425.1 Rattus rattus | reverse complement strand
TTTTGTTTTTCTTTATTGTGATTCTGACAAAAAGTCACATAAAACAACCTAGAAATAGATAAATAATATCACTTGATAATTTCTCTTGCCCTTTATCAAAACCAGATTGTAGTGGTCTCCTAAACTATAATTATACCAATTGTGAAAGTATTCTTAAGAATACTTTAATTGGCAAAACCATATTTGGAAAAATAGTCTCGGTCACATAGACCAATCATAAATATTTATACAATGTATTCCTGACCTAAAGGTTATGAGAGCTGCCTGACCATTTTACTGCTGAGCGTCCAGATCTGGAACCCTGTTACCCTGTTGTGGAATATACATATATATTAAATATCTTCTTGGCTTTAGGCCCTTGTATCATAAACTGGATATATATATCCATATGGGGAGTCAACAGATAAGATTACCAATACAGACCTACAAACCTAATATCAATCTTTAGATCATGAATGTTAGTCAACAATAGTCTGATTCATAGAAACCAGAGCCACTGGGGAACGTAGCTTCTCATTGTGTTAAATGAATGTGACTTCATTTAATGAAAGAAACGATCTTAGAAGACTAAGGCCAGACCTGTCAACCTCTTGAGCCTTTTAAGACAATTCCCGGAATTGTACGCCCTTCAAAGTATTCCAGGAATGCAAAAGGCTCTGGAAGTTATCCTACATCTTCTGGGTATGTGTCTAAAACAATGAACTGTGGCTTGTGCCTTTAGCTGGGCCACAGTTTCACTAAGGGAACTGTGGACAGCAGCAGCAGTTTAAATGAAATTTGGGTGGTTAAAGTCTTGATAGAGTCTGCTTGGTCTTTTGTTCATCTTAACCCCCACAAAAATCACTGTGCACCATCATATAAATGGAATGTATTATATTATAGCACTGACATTTTCTTCATTAATGTAAAGATTGTGTTTAAGTATAGTTTTGCATAGATATATAATTATAATTTTCATTTATGTAGTTTCATTTTTTAAAGTTAAAAAAGTAAATCACTATGCCAAAATATTAATTTTACTAATTTGCATAGTGTATTAAAATTTTAGTGTTTCTCTGTTCATAACTGTGTCTACATTTTCATTTTTAACTTGGAAGGATTCAGTTGTAGTTTGATTCAGTTACTTTGGAGAAAATCATCTTAAGAACTGGTTTTATTTTTAGTCTCTAAATGAACTGGAATTGTTGGAATCAATGTGTCATCTTTTATAAAATAAAATAATATATTGATTTCTCAACTTCTCAGTAGTCCTTCAGTAATAATGCTTCTTCCAATTCCAATACCACTAGTTTTCAGTAGTGTGACTTGCTGTGGTAGAACTTGGTCCTATTAAATTCAGTGCACTCAAAACATAATGTAGAAGACTTGACAGTTAGGTCTAAATAAAAACTATTGTTTTGAAAAATAGTTACAAATCTTGTAGCATCTGTAACCTTTATTTTTTCACCTCTAAGTGAGAAAGTTAGTATAAGAAACTTCCATTTTTGAAGCATTTTGAAATGCTTTGGCATTGTGATTCATGTATATATATGATGGCATTATGATTGCATATATATATATATATATATATATATATATATGTCCTTTCTCAGGACTAATTCTTCAGAACAGACTGTTGAAAGATATTCAAGACTCAAGCTTTACCAGTAGTTTCCAGAGCATTTTTCAGTACTGGCCTGAAACATCAATCACCATCTCTTATCTACACCAACTCTCAGCCACATGCAGTATCTTTCCAGACATGGGGTGCTCATCCTAGAAATAAAGCGAAGAGGAGTCTTAATATATTCTCTTTCAGGCACCTAGGAATTTAAGTAGGAAGAGATGAATAAGAGTAATTGGTTGCTGCTGGTAAACTTAGCATGCAAGAAAGTAGTAGAGCCTTAGGATTGCTTTGAAATTTCCAGGTCAGCCTAGGGAACACAGTAAGTTCCAGGCTACACTACAGAGCAACACTGCTCTCCCCAAAACAAACAAACCAACCAATCAATGAACAATTGACCAAGAACAGCAGAACAAAACAAAAGTTAGAGGGGAAAATATATTTTGATTTTATATTATAAAATCAGAGATCAAATTTAAGGCCAATGCACAAAATAAAGTTTTCTTCTGAAATTTTATATACATTTTTCTTTCACTTTTAAATAAACCTGATCATTGGAGCAAATTTGAAAAGAGAAATGTGGGTCAGACAATTCAAACTCTTATGAAAACCGTAGCCCTTGGTACACTATAAATAATATACAATTACACATTATAATGCATACATTAGACATTATAAATTATGTACAGTCATTCTTGTAGGTTATTCTTAATGAGTATGGAATAATCTAGCATTCCATTTGTGTTTTATTTCAGGCTTCTGCCCACAGGGCTATGAGGAGTGTCAGAATGGCCGATGCTCCAGTCCAGAGCAGAGCTGTAATTTTGCCGATGACTGTGACAGTGATGAAAACAAGTGTGGTGGCTCCTGCACTTTCGAGAAAGTTTGGTGCGGCTGGAAGAACTCCCTAGCTGAAAACTCCGATTGGGTTTTAGGAATTGGCTCTCATAGAAGCCAACGACCTCCCAGAGACCACACACTTGGAAATGAACATGGTGAGTTACTAGATTGTTGTTGGTGATGTTGCTCTGTTTATGTTCATAATGTCTCCCTCATTGTCATCAGCAGCAGTTAAACAAGGGGAACATGGCAGTGAGACTGCTGGTCAGGGGTTGGGGATTTAGCTCAGTGGTAGAGCGCTTGCCTAGCAAGCGCAAGGCCCTGCGTTCGGTCCCCAGCTCCGAAAAAAAGAAAAGAAAAGAGACTGCTGGTCAACCAAACCTTTAGCTTGTATGTTCATATCCTGTCACAGTTACACCAAAGCACCTAGACCAGGTAGCTGAAAGTGTGGACATTAGTACTATCTCAGTTTTGGAAGTCAGAAATCCAACATGAGGTAGGTGGCAGCACTGATTCCTTCTGAGGGTTTGAGGAAGAAGCTGAACTTCCTTGTCTCTTGCCTTAGGTTCTGGAAGTCTCTCAAACTGCTCACTTATAGACTATTCACTCTGCATTTTCACATCAGCTCCTTCAACATGCACGATATATAATTTCCCATAATTCTTTTTTATTAGATTGTGCAGAGGAATTTTAGTCCAGTTGCTCTGCCTGGAATACAGACAAACCCTTATCATTCTTTCATCCCAGGAGACAGAGGCAAGCAGATCTCTGAGTTCAAGGCCAGTTTGGTACAGAACAAGTTCCAAAGTTCCATGTAAAGAAAGGCTTTACATGGTCAAGGCATGGTTGCACATGTCTTTAATTCCAGTACTCAGGGGAGAGAGGCATACAGATTTCCATGAAATGAAAATAAGTGAATGTCCAGTCACCTGTTAAATATGTAAATAAAATACTGGAAGTTTTAATGTGTAACATGAGTTCAAAGTCAGTTCTGTTCAGTCAGTTGAGTTTAGTGCAGCTGAGTGAAGTTGAGTTTATTCTTGAGTTCATACAGTTCAGTGCAGGTCAGTAGAGTCAGTTAAGCAAGAGATTAAGAAGGAGGAGAACAAGATTTGAAAAAAAAAATTGTTAAAGTTTTTTTTGAGGCCAAGCAGGGCAATTCATTAAGAAGCCTGGAGAAGCCAGATTGAAACAGTTAGATTGAACCAGAAAAACTGAGTTAAATCAACTAGCTAGGGTTCTGAAAGAACTAGAAAAGATGAGATTATTCAGCAGTAAGCCTCTGTCCGAGACAACAACAATATAGGCAAATAAAAAAAATACATTTAAAAAAATCTCAGGCATATTGGCTAAGGTCCACTGTAACAGCATGGTCTTTACTTATTTTCAACAGAGCCTTTATTTCAAAAAGGGGGGGCAGTCATAATCTAGCATTCAGCCCAGTTTCAGTTAGTTAAACTAACTGTAGGGTTAAATGACAGTAATTGCTTCCCTCAGATAACTTTCCTAAGTGGAACACACTCACCTGAATTTAGCCCTGAATTTGGATACTCTTTTGATCATTAGCAAATCACTTGATATTTCCAAAGCTCAGCTTCATAGTTTTTCAAATTGAAGTAATAAAGTTTGCTCCATGTACATAACAGAGGTCGTGGACTGAATGCAGTGGAGCCAATAGGTAAAGAAACTGAGCATGTACGTGCAGGACAACATTTGTAAGAGTGTCCCCATGAACTATTTTCTAGAGTAAGTATTTCCAGTCTTCTGTCACATGCAACACCCAAGGAGAAAAGAACATCAGTAGGATAACAAAAGGACTCTTAAGTCCTGAGCAGTGCATTATAGCAGAATGGTATCTCAATTCTGAGATTTCATAGGCACATAAAACAGATTTGCTGAGTTAGCCGCAGATTCAAAGACCTAAACATGCATCTGACATATATGATAATGTATTTTCATAATAAGAATAAAACTCAATAGCCTCCCTTTCATGTTACACACTAAAACTTCCAGTATTTTATTTACATATTTAACAGGTGACTGGACGTTCATTATTTTCATTTTCTGGTAATCTCCATACACTTTTATAATACTTGGTAGTTTACGGAGTCCCTTAAATGATTCCTAGGACTATCTTGTTGATGTAGTGTTGATAAATACTTGTCAGATCATTTAGTCTGCATACTGTGAAGCTCTTTGCTAAAATCACACAGAGTTGGGAATTGTTCTGCCACTGCGCAACAGACAAGGCTATTAGATTTATTATCCATTTCAGATGAAAATGCCTTTGGCAGCTAGATCACATGAAATGTGATGATGATGATGATGTTGATGTTGACGACGATGATGATGATGATGATGATGATGATGATGATGATAAACCTCAAGTAAGATGAAAAAGCTAGGATAATCCCCACATTGTTCTTTTGGTCCTTTTAAAATCCCATCCTTATTCCTAGGTCACTTCATGTATCTGGAGGCGACCCCAGTGGGCCTTCGCGGTGACAAAGCCCACTTCAAGAGCGCCATGTGGAAAGAATCCAGCGCTGCCTGCACGATGAACTTCTGGTATTTCATATCTGCAAAAGCCACCGGGTCTATTCAGGTTCTCATTAAGGTAGGATCTCGGCTAAGGATGCTGCAGAGATTCTGAGGCTCTGGCAGGGAGGACAGTGTAGTGTTCTGTCCTGGCTAGAGGAAGCCTCATTCCTCACAAGGAGAAGCTCCTACAGGCCACACACTCTATAAAGACTGATCAACTGGGACATGGGAACACAGAGTTCAGTGACATGGCACTGTTCCAGTCTCTCTAAGTTTCTCTCATTTTGCTTTCCTTCCCCATCTATTTCAATGAGGAAAAAGAGGTTATTTGTACATTTGAAAAGAGAGCAACTATTCATTTTCTCTCATTCAAGTAATTAGCAAGTACTAATAATAGACATTCTGGCTCCACAAATCTATCACAAAGGACTGAGCTGCTCATGAGTCTGATCAAGGTATGATCACATCGAACTGCTTATTAAGTGTGACATATGAATGCATTTCCTTCCTGATTACTAATTGGATGTTTTCATCGGAGTTTTAATTTAACAAAGTAAAGTGACAGGGTTTGGGGACAAAACAATGGAGTAAATATTAATATTAATAAGAACTAGTTCAAATACCTTTCCTTTTTTAACAAGTTACAACAGCAGTTAAAAGGAAGTGTGTGTGTGTGCGTGTGTATGTGTGTGTGTGTGTGTGTGTGTGTGCGTGCGTGTGTGTGTGTGAAGAATGTCTGTTTTAAGAATCTAGTTATCATTCCAAGCAACCTTGCTTTAAGGCCTGCTCTAGCACTGTCTCCTCCTGTCTCTTCACACATGAGCTTAACTTAAGAACACCAGCGCTGATGGAAAAGACCTGAGCCGAATGTCAAAGACCTCATCTAACTGAGTCACTTACAACCGTGTGGTTCATGTTTCACGGGAAACTGAGCTGAGTTAGAGGTTTCGGAGTGTGCTGTAATGAGGCATGAAATGCAGCCTAGCAAGACCTATGTAGCCAATAACCACAGAGTTATTGAATATAGAAACTTATACAAAACGTAAAGTTCTCCATGGAGTATTTCCCTAGTACTCTTTTGAGTATGGTATTTTATTATTTGGTGTCTGTGTGAGGGATTTGTCCTCTGTGGGATTGTTTTTATTAGTTACTTATCTGATACTTACTTTCAATGACCTCCTATTGTAGTGGCCAACTTCATATTCCAGTAAAATGAAAGTTATACTGTTATAAAGCCATCTAGACCTACTGTGGCTCCTCTAACTGATACCCATGAGAAGTTAGCAGTATTTTTTTTAAAAAAAATTGTCTCAAGACAACAGCAAAACAACTAAAGTACACACGCTTAGCGGGAGTACACAGAGAAAACCTATGAGATTCTGTTTTATGGGAGTGACATGGTTGTGTGACTCACGAGCTTACAAGACTTAACTGCACAGAGACTTGTAGGACTAAGCCTTTAAACATTCAGTCAACATTGGAGAGGGACTCATGACATTTCATGCCACCAAAGAGAGCTAATAATGTTTGAGGGATGGTGAGGGAGAGGACACGGTTATGTTTATTGATGTAGCCTCTGGTAGCTTATTCCTGCTCATATCCATCCTGTGCAAGGACACATGGTTAAATCCAGTAAGTCACAAACTAAAACAAAAACTGCATAAGAAATATGGAAATGGGATGGGGTTTTAGTGGGTGGAATAGTGAGTTGTTAAGGGAGAGGACAGGAAAAGAGAGGGAATGAATGTAATAACATACTATATCTATATACATGTAATTAACTAAGAACTGGTTGATGAACAAGATTTGAATCAGAAATAAGTTTAGATTTAGTAAAATTACCATCCAAACTGGGAGGGAGAATTCGTGTGTTGCTGTGGAGCTCTATGCCTGAGCACATGACAGGCATGCACAAGACTCTGGATGTGACACTTGTCCCTTAAACAACGAAACAAATATTACATACTGATCTTATGAAATCACTAAGACTATGAAGAAGAGAAATCTTTCATGGTGTGTATTAAATTTATATATTCAGAACTTTATGGAAATCATTTTACTTTAGTGAATAATAAGATGTGTGGTTTTGATCCTGTTTACAAAGTATTGCTTAGAGTTCCCCATGTGTGGAACCATGCTGGATTTAACCTTCTCAAGAGTCTGAAAGCAAGCTAGACAGATGCCACACTCAATAGGGGTGGGATTCTTCATTTTCTTTCTCTCTTTTCTCCTTTCAAAAATATATTCCCAGTTCATGAATGAGTCCCCTCTGGTTCAGTCTCCTCTTCTGAACTTCACACATGACCCCCTGTGATTTTGCTCCACATCAAGACAGTACAATTGCAATATTCAGTGGGATTTTTTTGAGGGGGGGTGCTTTTTCTTAAAACCACTTTTGCTTTCCACAATTCCTTTCCTCAGTGTTCATCTGATCCTGCTCACGGGGTAGTGATTGGTGGTTATTTTCTCTATATAAATTGATCGCCAATTATTAAGAGCAAAGTATTGAAATTCATGGTTTTGCAAACCACCTAAGAGCTTCAGAGAGTGATTGCTGAGGCGATTATAAAGGGGTGCCTAACTAGGTTCTTGTTAAGCTTCATCCCCTTAGAAGGAATGACAGTTATCTCTGGTTAAAGAACTCATGATCTAGAAACTGAAGTATAGAATTCAGGTGGACATAAGCATCTAACCATTGCACAATAGTTTAATGATGGCCCGATTTATATAGTTTACATATTTCAGGCACCGCAATGCCAACACGTACGAGCATGAGCCACTCATTGAGCATTAATACCTCCACCGCTCCTTGCAATTGTTAGTGCAACGTTCTGAAACACACAGTGGGACTCCACTTGTACTAATGGGCTAAAGAAAGGAATTCACAGAAATAACACAGCAACTGTCTTTTCACTCTGTTATTTTGTTCATGGACCAGGTATTTAAGTCTGGACATGTCTACATTAAATAATTGTGTTCAATTTCTCCTCCTATACCCAATGTTCTATGCAGATAGGAGGAAAAGGAAGTTTCGTTTAACTGAGTTCCATGTTGGTTGCATGGACCTTGGGTTGAAAAATAAAATAATTAATGATTCTTAAAATAGAATTACATGATGAAAACAGAAAACCCTACCAAAGCTATTGCCTTACATGGCTTTTCATGAATACCCATACAATTGAATAGATTATATATTTAAAAAGTCTCCATCATATTTCTTGCTACCAGTTACATAACAGCTACTTTAATTTTCATGCCATAAATATGGCTGGAAGTAACTAACAAGAATCCAATATCCTAGTCTGCTGAGAATCCAATACCAATTATTATCTTTCTTTATTTGTCTTGTATATTGATAGTAAAAATAAACACACCCTCTAAAATAATGTAAATAAAACTTATGAAGAATTCTAATGCTGTTTAAAATAAAATTATATAGTGTTAAATAGCTGACCAGATGGAAAGATCATTAGTTTTTTGTCCCTCCTTGCTGGACTCAAAACAAATCCTTGGTGACAGGGATTCACCTCATGGGAAGTGACGGAAATGTATCATTGTCCCACAACCTTCCTCTTTATCCAGTAGGGTCCATGTGAATTAAACGCAAAGTCTAAAACCATAAGAAAGGGGAAGAATAAGGGCTTGAAATCAGGTAACTCTAAATTAACATTAAAGCATTGTATGGTCAATTTGTGTCCTGTGTTACTATGGAAGCTGTTCAGAAGGGAAGTACCCTGCATGTCCACAATCAGTAAACTGTGGCCTTCCCTGGCTATAGTAAACGATTCATTGGCAAACTGGTGTGTTTCTATACCATTTCTTAGTCTTATGTGCCATTTAAACCATTTTCGTGTCTTGTTAATTTTAAATGCTTTTTTAAAATGCTTTGACAAATGAAAAGCTTAAACCAAACGTTTAAAAATGCTCAGGAATACAATAAAGATATTTGTTGTTTATAAAATGGTCTACTGCAAGAGAGGAAGCTTTAACTCAGTATGCAGCCAAGGACAGTTTGAATTTCTGGTCCCCTGCCTCTACTCCTGAGTGCTGATTTTGCAGGTGTCTGTCATTACACTCAGTTATGCAGTGACGGGAAGGGAAGAAAAGGTCTCCTGCGTCTTAGGCAAGCGCACCACCAACCGTGCTATGTGCTCCTCTCAATAAGGAAGATTTTTGAAGCATACTTGGTTTAAAAATATTTAGTTGTTCTTCCATAATTTCACTTATTATTCCAGCTATTGTTTTTTTTCTTTTGATATGATTAATACAGGACACCAACACTCTTCAAACTTGGAAGGGGAAATTCTTAAGTTTGCTTTATAGATTGTGTATACAGTGGAGTCTGCCCAGCCTCAGATAAAACAACCTTCTGAATCTTTTCAACTAATCATTTGAATAGAATGCACCTGCTCTTTGAAGACCATTATCGCCCTCTGGACGTGCTCCATCTGTAATAAACTGATGATATTTTAATCAAGATTACTGCTTGCTTTGGGGAATTTCAATATATTTAATTGAAAGCATTCAGGACTATCCATTATGCAGTCACGTTAGACCACATAATATATTCAAGCCAGAAGTGGAGAAAAATAATGTATTTCAGGAGAGCTCTCCTGATAGAGCAACCCCGTAATGCAGAAAGACCATAATTAAATTACTTTGATGCTTTGTCCTGTTTAGTGAAACAGAGAAATTTTAGAGCTGGCGAGTCCTTCAACACACTCTAGTGTGGCCTGTTGGTTTCAAGGGTGAAGGTCCAGGAAAGAGAAGTATATGTCTTAAGTCCATTACATGGTATTTTTAGAAAATTAAGATTGGATTTAATTTTCTGATTTCTAGTTTGAGCTGTTTGATTCCTTGGAAATTCTGTTTGATGATTTACACATTAAAAAAATAGAAACAGATTTAGCATGTCCTCTCTATGGGTTCCTCACCTGTAGGTTTCCCAGTGAAACATTAAAAAAATTAGTGCATTTCTCTTCAGGTTTTGTCTTCAGATCACATAAAACTTCTTCATCTATATTATACATGGATATACCCTTAATCCTTTTCAAGGTTTACTTATTTTCCTTAATATGTAAGAGCCTTTTGTCTACATATATGAACGTGTACCACATGTGTGTCTGGTTACGGTAAAGGTCAAAGGTATTAGACTCTTGGAACTAGAGTAAGAGATGGCTATGGCCAGCAGCATGGTGAATGCTGACACCCCAGCCTGGGACTTCTGCAAGACCAACAAGTCTTCATAATAGAACCATTTCTCCAGGTCATTCACAGAATTTATTTATTTATTTATTTATTTATTTATTTATTTATTTATTTATTGCCATCTCCTGGACAATGTAGCATAATAACTCTTTAAATATCATTTGCATTGAATTGGGTACGTTTAGCACCTTAGAGGTGATTTAAATATACCTGTATCTTGCAGGCAAAGAATATATTATTTCGTTATTGGGATTCAGACATGTATGTATTGTGGTTCCCCAGGGTTTCTCGAATCAGTCGCTCAAGGACACTGAAGAATGACTATTGGGATTTTGTTCATTGGGTTGTAGAACATGTCAAAAGATCAAACAAAAGACAAGTATCCTTTGATTAGTAAATAGCTCATCATTCTGAGAATCTTATTAATCTTCATCTAGTCAGCAATCTTGTACGAAGATTCAAATGATTTAAATGTAAACATTTACTCTGCCTCCAGCCCTCCAATTACATTATCTCCTATACATTTGACTGCACCCTAATCTGGGAAGCTCTACAAGGAATGCCTGATACACATATTTCAGACTGTGTGTATTCTCAGTTCTTCAGGCCACTGGATTGCTAATGCAGCTTCATTATCCCATGGTTCAGATAAAGGGTCTACAGGATGTAGAGATAAAGGATATTTAGAACCTAGAGACAGGAAAATTGAATTTGCAGTGATTGTCACATAGAATCTATAACATTAAATAGTTAAATTAGATTTTCATATCATCATGTTATTATTTTTGAGATTATAATATCATTATATCATTTTCTCTTCTCTTTTCTTCATCCAAACTTTCTCATATACCCTTCTGTCTTAGATAGGGTTTCCATTGCTGCCATAAAACACTATGGTGTAAAAGCAAGTTGGGGAGGAAAGTGTTCATTCTGCTTACACTTCTATATTGCTTTTCATCATTGAAAAATGTCAGGGCAGAAACCTGGAGGTAGGAGCTGACGAGAAGGCCATGGAGGGATGCTGCTTACTGTCTTGCTCATCATGGCTTGCTCAGCCTGCTTTCTTACAGAACCCAGGACCACCAGCCTAGGAATGGCACCAGCCACAATGGGCTAGCCCCTCTCTTATCAAGCATTAAGAATCAACCACTAGCCTATAGGTTAGCCTAAATCCCTATCTATTGGAGACATTTTCTTAACTGAGGTTCCCTCCTCTCCAATGGACATCATTTTGTGTCAAGTTAAGATTTCTGACCAACCAGTCTAGCTTTAGGGTTGGTGAAAGCCTGTCTCAAAAGAATAAGGTTTCAACCAATTAAGAAAAGTGCAGTCACCATCACCATCTACGTTTAGAATTTGAAACATCCTGATACCTAGGAGGCAGAGATGTGACTGTCCATCAGTGTTTCCCTGAAGTCATACCAATTAGAGATTTCTATATCTGCATATTAATAAAGCCACAGGCTTGTTCCACACACAAAAGAACTGACTGCTATGGGTTAACTTCATTTGTTTCTTTGCTTTTTTTTAATGGATTTTTTTAGTTGACAGATAATTATAAGCCTGTGGGATATAGTGAGATATTTCAGCTCCTGTGAATGTTGAGTGATTGTCAACTCAAGATATTTAGGTGATCCATTATTTACATATGAAATGAGTGTTTATTTTTCTCACTTTGCTTGTCATTTAGTAGCCTAATCACACACACATATTATATATCACTTCTTCATTTCTAATCATTTTCTTCTTTTCTCATCATTAAAAATTGTTTTATAGCTATATGCTAATGTTGATAAAGGGAGAGTGAACTAACCTGTTTTCTAAAATGTAATTGAGGCTTACACAATAAGACATAATGAAAAACAATATAACTATTTCAGTTGGACAAGCATCATAGTTGGAGGTTTCAGGTAATCATGGTACTTCCTTGTAAAAAAAACATCAGCTATCATCAGCGAGAGTGTCACATTATCATCAGCTATGTATTGCCTGTGTTCACTGATTGAAAACAACATGATTTTTTAACTTAAGTTAATGAAAAGAAGATGACCTCTATTCTGTACTTTAATGTGCAAATCTCCTGAAAATGAATATTCTCCAAATAAGAATCCTGGGAAGGTTTTTAATTTTATAGGGGTATTTGCCTTATAAATTGAATATTGACTTTTTTTTTAGTGATGGTCAAAAGGAGAGAATGGGTCAAGAGAAGGCTCAGTAGGAAAAAAAAATTGAATCTAAATAAGTGTGGTGATTTGAATATGCTTGGCCCAGGGACTGGCACTATTAGAGGTGTGGCTTTGCTGGAGGAAGTGTGTTACTGTGGGATTGGGCTTTAAGAGACCATCGTCCTAGCTGCCTGGAAGTCAGTCTTCTCTGATTTGCTTTTGAAACAAATGGAGAACTCTCAGCTTCTTCTCCAGCACCATATCTGCCTGGTCACTGTCATGCCCACCCCACCCCACGATGATAGTTAACTGAACCTCTGAAGCCATAAGGCAGCCCCAATTAAATGTTGTCCTTTAAAAAAAAATTACCTTGGTCATGGTGGCTGTTCACAGCAGTGGAAACTAACTGAGACAATAAAGAAAGACATTTTTTTATTTCATTTTACACTATGATAATTATATTATACTTTTGTCATCACAAAGAAGTGTTGACAGTGATGTAAATGCTAGCTACCTGCATTTTTTATTATGTAATGTATTCATGTATCAAAACACCGTACCAGATGATGTAGTGTAGAAGTAATGGACACATCAGGTAAATGCAATAAATACAAAATACAAGAAAATAAAAAGAAACTAATAAGCCATTGGCTGTGTATCTGCCACACAAACTGAGTGAAAGAAAGAAAGACAGTATTCCAGGTTTTCTGGCTCATAACATGATAAACCAGTAGTTGGGTACAACTATTGTGCATTTGTCATTATATATTCACGGATGCCACCATTGAACAGAGATGGTCTCTGTGAATGCTAAGACCCAGTTAATTCTAATTTTGCTTTTTTACTGATAATAGTTGTGTTTTTAAATTGTCATTTATTTATTATCCTTTTACATTTTTTCTAGGACACCGACTCAGAAATTATGCATTTTCTACACAATAATAATTTTGTGAAAATTACCTCCTCTCATCAAATATATTTCAGTGTTATGCAGCTCATTTTCTACAGAGTTTGAAACTCATAATTTAGCTGTGATAGAGTAGAATGTCTTACCATCGTAATTGTTTCACACCCTGCCTCAGATGAGGCTACATGATTGGAGATATGACCAATTATAGATGATAGCATTAGGGTAGAAAGGCTCTGTGAATTCTCTTGCTCCAGTGTTATCAGAGTAAGCA
Organism: Rattus rattus; assembly: GCF_011064425.1. Lineage (NCBI taxonomy): Eukaryota > Metazoa > Chordata > Mammalia > Rodentia > Muridae > Rattus > Rattus rattus. The sequence goes on along the minus strand of NC_046167.1, from coordinate 7,841,428 downwards.
CTTATCATGGGTGAAAACCTCTATTCATTGCTTTGTAAAAGATGAAGAACAAAACTATGCTATTTATACTTTTGGAATCTTAATTAAAATGAATGGTCAGAATCAAGATTTCAGTGATGGAGAAATAGTCACAAGTCAATGCAAATTCCTGAGAATACTATATTGATCTATCGACATGTAAAGAAGTCAGGAATATTCCAAACTATTCATTATTTATGTCCATGGAACTTTGTCAAGGTCTTCTGTAATTTGTCAGATATTTAATTAGAGTTTTACCTCTTCTGGGGGTTAGGTAAAATTCTAAGTTTAGAGTGAGCTCCCAGCTTCGAACGGCTACTCAGTCTGTTTGAAGCTATAAGGATGCTGCTGGTATAAACTGGGTATTAATTTGGAGTTCTTATATTTTTCAGAAGCAAAATGTGGCTCATGACTTCCTCTACTGCAGTCAATCTTGAAACTTAAATGGATTCCAATGATAGGCCCAGATTGTCAATATATGTGCTTGTACAATGGGAGTCTCTGCTTCCAGATATCACTACACTATCTGACCTCTCCCATAAAGGACATGCTCTTTATTAATTAGAGACTTGCAAGATACAAATATGGTATTTGCCCTTTGTCTATTGTCTAATCTCTAGAATACAGGGTAGTATAACTGAATTCCACATATATAATGAAATATTTAATATATTATGGCTGCATAAATTGTTACAATATTTATAGAATTAGGTGTACTGGTAGAAATAAATATTTAAATTCAATTTTAAAAGATGAGTTGAATTTGGATAGAGGAAAGAAGACATGCTTTAAATGAAAGATTTAGAAATTTCTAAAATGCTTCCATTAAACTCAGAATTTTCCAACTGTTAGATAATTGTTAAGAATATAAAATATTGTATAATGATAGTGATGCTGACAAAGTAAGCTCTCCTCTTTCACTTAAGTTGGTCATATGTGTTAAATTTAATGTTTGATTTTACATTAGATGGCAAGATATCAAATTATACATACATTAGTAAGCCGTATAATGCCAAGAAATAAAATCATCAAGTTAAAAAAAATCTATAACTACTTTTTAACTGCAAGGGAAAAACAGTTGAAATACTAAATCCTTAATGGTCATTTTGACAGAACTAACTTTGAATTTTTGCTTGAGATGAGAGACAAATTTCAGCTTCTCTGCTACTTTCTCAAGCATCCTTTCTTCCAAAATTTGAACAGTGACAGGTTAAATGATTTTCGAGTATCACATAACAAAACTTTAGCATTTTAATGAATTTCCAAGTTATGGAAAATAAATCATGCAGCTCCAACATAAATAGTATTGATGAGATGGTCACTGACAGCCAGTACACTACGGCTTTGTGATACAATTTTAAACAATTTAAACTATAGCAGTCAACGGAGAGATGGTTCTCCATTCAAATCCTTTAGTCAATCAATATTTTGTACAGCATACATTTTACATGCTATTCAATAACTCTTTGTCAACATTCATTGTGGGATTTCCACAAAAAAATAAGATTAATTGAATGCTAAAGAACATAATTTTTCTGGGGTGACATTGATGTTTGAAAAACCTCCAATGAAGGCGACAGCTTCGATATCGATTCCCTAAGAGCAGGGCTTTCTCCACATTCTGCCTGTCACTTCTCTTTTCTTGTGCTACCTGTAGTTCTTTCTCCTGAGAGAGACAGAATTCTTCATGTTTTCAGAGAGCAAACATGTCCAAAACCATGGCCTCAGCTAACTTAGTACTTCCCTTTAAATGTTTCTCATCAGGCAAATGTTGCCACCTGTTAAGCAATAGATGTATCAATTGTGCTCCTGTACACACCATTTCCTCATTTATAGCTGTTTAAATCTCTGTGCTTCCTGATACCATTATTCTCTATTCTTCTCTCCATTAACATATATCCACACATAATCTGGCATTGGCAAATCCTGGTTGTCCTGATTTTATACCTGTTGCAATGATAAAATACCCTGATATAAAACAATGCATAGAAGAAAGGTTGTATTTTCACTGAGGATTCTAGGTTATAGTTCATCCCAGCAGGGAAGTCAATGTGGTGGGAACATAAGACATCTAGTCACACCATGTTCATGGTTAAGAGTGCAGGTAAAGTAATATGTCTATACTTGTGCTTAACTTCTTTCGTTATGCATACACAGTCCAGGACATTCAATGTAGTTACTACAATTCCCTAAGTCTTGTGGAGGAGTTGGGGGAAAAATTGAGGATCCGGAGGAAAACAGGGACTCCAGGGGAAGAACAAGAGTCTTCTAACTTGGAACCTTGGGAGCTCCTAGAGACTGACCCACCAATCAAAGAACAAGCATGGGCTGGACTTAGGCCCCTGCACCTATGTAGCAGATGCGCAGCTTGGTCTTCATGCAAGTCCCCCAACAACTGGAGCTGGGGCTGTCCCTGACTCTGTTGCCTCCTGCCTGCCTCCCTGCCTGCCTGCCTCCCTGCCTACCTGCCTGCTGCCTGCCTGCCTGCCTCCCTGCCTGCCTCCCTGCCTGCCTGCCTTGGGATCCTGTTCCACTAACTGAGCTGTCTTGTCTGGCCTCAGTGTCTCCTCAGTGACTTGATGTGCCATGGTGGGGTGATACCAAGGGGGCACCGCCTTCCTTTCAGAGGAGAATGGGAATGAGGAATGTTGGAAGGGGCTGTGTTTGGGGGGAGACTTGGAAAAAGGGGATATTGAGATGTGAAGTGTGAATAAATAAATAAACAAACAAACAAGCAGAAAAGCCAATACCCTATAGGTATCCCCCAAGTCCCATATCTAGATAATTCCTGTTTGAGACTTTACTCAGGTAATTTTAACTTGTGTCAAGTTGACAATTACAACTAACTGCCATACTGGGAATCTTTCTAAACCCAGCTTAAATATTATCTCTGTCACTTGACTTGCTCCTACTATCCTGAAGATCGGATACAAGTGCAATCTATTTGTGTGTTCCTAATTATGAGTTACATATCAATGGCATTTCATTGTTAGGAAAACAGTGAGGTATATTTTTATTATAAAAAGATATTAAATTTAAATAAGTAAGATATTAAATGTAATAAGTAAAGTAGAGGAAGATTGTGTGTTGGAGTTCCTGTGGGATTGCCTATGCTGTCTAGAATGGATCTACTTTCTATATAGAATAACTAATTCATAGTGTTACTTTAAAATCCTGCATCACCTTATAATTGATGCTTTCCCCTCAAAAATTGAAAAAGAAACCATTAAAGCAGAATTTTTCTTTTTTAAAGAACTGAACCAATATGATAGTTACCATCAATTGTCAGGTGACAGTATCTAAAATAATGTAGCTACAAACTGTGTACAGGTATGTGAGGGCATTTGCACTGGACTCACTGAAATGTTGGGACCTATACTAAATTTTGGTGGCACCCTTCGATGGGATAGTTTCCCAGATTAAAGATAAGGAGAAAGTAATCTGAGAGCAGACTTCATGCCTTGGTACATCATGCCTCTGGCTACGCTGCGACCAGCTGCTTCATCCCTCTCACAATGATAATCTATACTCTTGATTATCAACTGTGAGGCAATAAGGAACCCTTCTTTCCTTAATGCGATTTTGGAAGATAGTTTAAGCAATGGGAGAAAAGTAGTCAATATAACCACGTATTCATCAATCTGTTTAATAGACCAAATCAACTGTATGAAGGTTTTACAATCAGACATTCATTAGATACAGCTTTGTAGACTTGGCACAAATTTCCAAGGCTGACTGGGTTTATTTGCCATTCTGTGTGTGCATCCAAGGTAGGGTTGTGGCACTGTTTCAATTTTGGCGCTAATTTATAATAGTCAAAATACGTAGGGATGGTGATTCCCCCAGAAGGTCTTTTGTTGTTGAGGATAGTTTTAGGTGTCCTGGGTTTTTGTTATTCCAAATGAATTTGCAAATTGCTCTTTCTATCTCTATGAAGAATTGATTTGGAATTTTGATGGGGATTGCATTGATTATGTAGATTGCCTTTGGCAAAATGGTCATTTTTACTATATTAATCTTGCTAATCCATGAACATGGGAGGTCTTCCCATCTTCTGAAACCTTCTTCAATTTCTTTCCTCAGAGTCTTGAAGTTCTGGTCATACTGATCTCTCACTTGCTTGGTTAGAGTCACACCAAGGTATTTTATGTTATTTGGGACTATTATGAAGGGTGTCATTTCTCTAATTTCTTTTTCAGCCTGTTTTTCCTTTGAGTAGAGGAAGGTTACTGATTTGTTTGAGTTAATTTTATACCCAGCCTCTTTGTTAAAGGTCTTTATCAGGCTTAGTAGTTCTCTGGTGGAACATTTGGGGTTACTTAAGTATACTATCATATCATCTGCAAATAGTGATAATTTGGCTTCTTCCTTTACAATTTATATCTCTTTGACCTTCTTTTATGCTCTGGCTAGTACTATATTGAATATGAAGGGAGAGAGTGGGCAGCCTTGTCTAGTCCTTGATTTTAGTGGGATCTCTCCATTTAGTTTAATGCTAGCTACTGGTTTGCTGTTGCCTGCCCCACATGTGCCCAATATATATTTATATACAGCCACCAAGACTAGATAAGATTGATGAAGCTAAGAAGTGCATGCTGACAAGAACTGGACATAGATGTCTCCTGAGAGACACAGCCAGCTCATGTCAAATACAGAGGCAAATGTTAGCAGCAAACCACTGAACTGAGAACAGGAACCCCCATTGGAAGAATTAGAGAAAGTTTGAAGGGGCTTGCAACCCCATAAGAACAACAATGCCAACCAACCAGAGCTCCCAGGGACTAAACCACTACCCAAAAACTGTACATGGATACCTTGTATTGTTGAGTACCAATGGAAGGAGAAGTCCTTGGTCCTGCCAAGGTTGGACCCCCAGGGTAGGGGAATGTCAGGTGAGTGGGAAACGGGGGTAGTTGGAGAGAGGAACACCTTTATAGATGAACGGAAGGGGGAGGGGATAGAGGCTTATGTCTGGGAAACTAGGAAAGAGAATAACATTTGAAATGTAAATTTAAAAAATCCAAAAAAAAAAAAGATGTAGGGTGTACTTCTGATTTATGAACTGAGTTTTTCTGTTTATCAGCAAAAAAAAAAAAAAAAGTACAGAAATGCACAAGGTTAAAAAGAAGAGGAAAGATATTTTGTGTGAATTCAGGCATTTCTTTTTATCAGAAGATATAGGCTACAAGGAATATAGAGGTTATTTTTACTGAGTTGTTTTGAAGGTGTACTTGACTCAGGGTTCATTCAACAAATAAAATCTTACCCAAGTTACACGTGAATTTGATTCTGAGATGGTAAGAGGAAACTCAGAAAACTTATTACTCTTTTCTGGAGTTTTTGCTTTTCTTTTGTCTTTTAGAAATTCCTCAAGCCAGAGGTATAACATTGGAATGAACATATGGTTGGTCTCTTTTTAATTGCAGTTCATTTTCTACTGTACTGATACTAACACATGTACAAACACTGATGCCGATGTCATAAAATATGACATGTATGACCTTCAAAAATCAAAGTTTTGTGCAGTGGAGTTCTGTTCCTTTTTTGTTACCAACTCAGCAGATAAATTAAAAACATAAATAGTCAAAACTATAGGAAATACATTCCACTTTCATTTTATGTATCCATTTGCAAACAAAGTGTAATGAAAGCATATATGTGACGCTTTAGCAATTTACAATGTTTACTTAGATATGAAGAGATTGGAGAGTTTTCATTTTGCAGATATATAGCAGTAATTTCAGAATTCATTTTTACTTTATTATGGCTCTATCCAGGCCATACCAATAAACTTCATTTGGAAAAGCCCACTGGATACTTTTAAACTGAAAGCTCAGAACTAGGAAAAAAATGTCCCACACTTTGTAAAATGATTAAGACCAGAGTTTTGACCAAGATAATTTATCTTTGGTTAATATACTGTATATTCTGTTTTTAATTAGATTTCTGAAATATGTTGCTTTTTTAAAATTAACAATTTTTTTCAGACATATAAATATGTGCTCACTTTCCCCAAGGAGCTTAGACAATATGAAATTTCTGAGAAAATGTTTTATTAAAGCAGATACAGCTGTCAGGAAGTAAACCCAGTAAATGGCAGAGGCATCACTGAAGATCATGGATAAACTGCACAAGGGCATTTGGTTTTCCTAACACTGGGTTACCTTTCTTGTTATTCATGTCTAACAGAGGTCAAAAATAGATTGTATCTATCATTCTCCAATTTATATTTTTAAGATAAATTCTTTTATTGTCCTAGACCCTGTAACTTTAATCTTTTTCAAACCTTATTTTTTTTTTAATCTTTATTAACTTGAGTATTTCTTATTTACATTTGGATTGTTATTTCCCTTCCCAGTTTCCGGGCCAACATCCCCCAACCCCTCCCCCTCCCCGTCTATATGGGTGTTCCCCTCCCCATCCTCCCCCCCATTACTGCCCTTCCCCCAACAATCAGGTTCACTGGGGTCCAGCCTTGGCAGGAGCAAGGGCTTCCCCTTCCACTGGTGCTCTTACTAGGCTATTCATTGCTACCTATGAGGTTGGAGTCCAGGGTCAGTCCATGTACAGTCTTTGGGTAGTGGCTTAGTCCCTGGAAGCTCTGGTTGCTTGGCATTGTTGTTCATATGGGGTCTCGAGTCCCTTCAAGCTCTTTCAGTCCTTTCTCTGATTCCTTCAATGGGGGTCCTGTTCTCAGTTCAGTGGTTTGCTGCTGGCATTCACCTATGTATTTGCTGTATTCTGGCTGTGTCTCTCAGGAGAGATCTACATCCGGTTCCTGTCGGCCTGCACTTCTTTGCTTCATCCATCTTATCTAGTTTGGTGGCTGTATATGGCCACATGTGGGACAGGCTCTGAATGGGTTCAAACCTTTTTTGTAATGATGGTTCTTAAACACTTTAACCTCTCGTAGCTCACCACTAACCAGAGGTAGTGGGAAAGAAAGGATATGGGGAACTGGACCTGTTTAGAAAGTTTTTTTTGGAACAACTATAGTCTATGACTCACAGGTGAGCACTGGCAGCTCAATCCACTCGCAAACACTTCACAGATACACCAGCAGTCCCAGTTCAGGGCAGTCTGGACAGCGACAGCAGTGACATGACCTAGCAGAGAAAGTCTACCCTCATCTTCTGCTCAAGTTAGCAGGAAGGACCAGCAAGAACACCAGGAGAGGTTCTTGGCTGTCCTGTCTCAGAGAAGCAAATGTCAGTGAAGACTTGACATGTAGAATAGTTGGACAGCTAGCTGTACCAGCAAACCAAGCACTGTCTCTGTCACTCTTTGGAGTCCTATTTATACCCTCCAAGCATCACGTGTCCTCAGCATGAGTGTCTTGCCTCAGCATGTACAACTAATCATCCCAAGTCTGCTTAAGCAGCAAGAGACTGAAGCTCACCACCAGTAGTTTTTTGGTGCATTTCTTTCTGTGGAGTCTCAACAAATGCAGCTCAACTATGCATATAATGCAGTCCAATACATGTATGTCCTTAGCAAGAATCCTGCATCTCATTTTCTGCCTTTGCTAGAAGCTGACCCGGTCCCACAGCTCTCTGTACCCAATCCCACTGGAGAGAGCACTGGACTCTCAGAAGTGTGGACAATGCTGAGAGCTCAGGACAGACCACCACTTCTGCCTACATTCCTGGCCCAAGTGGAACCCACCCAGAGCCCTCTGGAAAGAGTACAGTCAGGGACAGGATCCTTCAGGCTGTGCCCAGAGCTGAAAGCCAGTCTCCAGGAGCTCTGACAGACCTGAGAGCAGAGGTAAAACCACCACTTCTGCTCCAAGGGACACCTCTGGAGCCCTCAGGACATGGGAACCGAGGAGCAGTCTGGGACAGTATCTTTCCAGTTTTTCCTGTGCCGAGAGCTGACCCAGTGACACAGATCTCTATACCCAGATCCTGCTGGAAGAAAGCCAGTATCCAGGAGTGCTGACATACAGGCTTACAGGAGGGTCAAGCAACTGTCAGAGAGAGCAAGACCAGTTAACACAAGAGACAACGAGAAGGCAAGAGACAAGTGCAGGAACAGAAACCAAGACTACTTGGCATCATTACAACCCACTTCTCCCACCAAAGCAAATATTGAATATCCCAACATACTGGAAAAGCAAGATCTAAAATCACATATCATGATAATGCTAAAGGACTTAAGAAGGACATAAATCGGGTTTGGGGATTTAGCTCAGTGGTAGAGCGCTTGCCTAGCAAGCACAAGGCCCTAGGTTCCGTCCCCAGCTCAAAAAAAAAAAAAAAAAAAAAAAAGAAGGACATAAATCACTCCCTTAAAGAAATACAGGACAACACAGATAAACAAGTAGAAGCTATTAAAGAGAAAACACAAAAATCCCTTAAAGAATTATAGGAAAACACAGCAAAACAGGTGGTGAAGGAATTGAACAAAATCATCCAGGACTGAAACATGGAAATAGAAACAATAAAGAAATCACAAAGGGAGACAACCCTGGAGATAGAAAACCTAGGGAAGAGATCAAGAGTCATAGATGCAAGCATCAGCAATAGAAGAGATAGAAGAGAGAATCTCAGGGGCAGAAGATACCATAGAAAACACTGAGACAATCGACAAAGAAAATGTAAAATGCAAATAACGTCTAACCAAAACATTTAGAAAATCCAAGACACAAAGAGAAGATCAAACTTAAGGATAATAGGTATAGAAGAAAATGAAGACTCCCAACTTAAAGATCCAGTAAATATCTTCAACAAAATTATAAAACTTCCCTAGCCTAAGGAAAGAGATGCTCATAAACATAAAAGAAGCCTACAGAACTCCAAATAGATTAGACCAGAAAAGAAATATCTCTGGTCACATAATAGTCAAAATACCAAAATGCACAAAACAAAAACAAATATTAAAAGCAATAAGGGAAAAGGTCAAGTAACATATAAAGGCAGACTTATCAAAATTATACAAGACTTCTCACCATAGACTATGAAAGCCAGAAGATCTGGGCAGATGTCATACAGACCCCAAGGAAACACAAATGCTAACCCAGGCTACTATATCCAGCAAAACTGCAATCAACATAGATGAAGAAACCAAGATATTCCATGAAAAATCCAAATTTACACAATATCTTTCAACAAATCCAGCCCTACAAATGATGGAAAACTCCAACACAAGGAGGGATATTATACCATAGAAAAAGCAAGAAAATAATCTCCTTACAACAAACCCAAAAAGAAGAGTCACACAAACATAATTCTACCTCTAAAAACAAAAATAACAGGAAACAACAATCATTATTTCTTAATACACTTAACATCAATGGACTCCATTCCCCCAATAAAAAGCATATAGACTAACAGAATGGATACTTAAAGAGGACCCAGCATTTTGCTGAATACGGAAAACAAATGTCAGTGAGAAAGACAGACTCTACCTCAGAGTAAAACCTGAAAAATAATTTTCCAAGCAAATGGCCCAAAGAAACAAGCTGGAGTAGCCTTTCTACTATTGAATAAAACCAATGTTCAACCAAGGGTTATTAAAAAAGGTAAAGAAGGACACTTCATATTCATCAAACAAAAAATCCACCAAAATGAACTCTCAATCCTGAATATCTATGCTCCAAATATAAGGTACCCACATTCATAATACAATCTTTATGAAAGGTCAGAGCACACATTACACATCACACAATAATAGTGGGAGACTTCAACAGCCCACTCTTATCAATGAACAGACCATGGAAACAGAAACTAAACAAAGACACAGAGAAACTAACATGTTATGAACCAAATGGATTTAGCTGATATGTATAGAAGAACATTTCATCCTAAAACAAAAAAATATACCTTCTTCTCAGCATCTCAGGGTACTTTCTCTAAGATTGACTATATAATTGGTCATGAAATAGGCCTCAGCAGATACAAGAAGATTGAAATAATCCCACCCATCCTATTAAATCACCACAGACTAAGGCCGGTCTTCAACAACAACAAAAGCAACAGAAAGCCCACCTACACATGGAAGCTGAGCAATGCTCTACTCAGTGATAACTTGAAAACTATTCTAAACAATAAAAAATCTGGGTGAATCAGCATCCCTAGCCTCAAACTTTATTACAGAGCAATAGTGATAGAAACTGTATGATATTGGTACAGAGACAGGCAGGTTGATAAATGGAATAGATGTGAAGACCCAGAACTGAACCCATATACCTATGATCACTTTATCTTTAACAAATGAGCTGTAACCATCCACTGGAAAAAAGGCAGCATTTTCAACAAATGGTGCTGGTTCAACTGGAGGTAAGCATGTATGAGAATGCAAGTCAGCACAGTTTTATTTCCTTTTACAAAGCTCAAGTCCAAGTGGATCAAAGACCTCCGCATACAACCAGAGACACTGAAACTAATAGAAGAGAAAGTGGTGAAGAGCCTTAAACACATAGGCACAGGTAAAAATTTGCTGAACAGGACCAATGGCTAATGCTCTAAGATCAAGAATTGACAAATGGGACCTCATAAAATTGCAAATCTTCTATAAGGCAAAGAACACTGTCAATAGTACAAAAAGGCAACCAGTTTAGGAAAAGATCTTTATCCATCCTACATTTGATAGAGAGCTAATATCTAATATATACAAAGAACTCAAGAAGTTAGACTTCAGAGAGCCAAATAATCCTCAAAAATGAGGTATGGAGCTAAACAAAGAATTCTCAACTGAGGAATATTGAATGGCAGAGAAACACCTAAAGTTCAACATCTTTAGTGATCAGGAAAATGCAAATGAAAACAACTCTGAGATTTCACCTCATACCAGAATGGCTAATATCAAAACTGGGGTGACAGCAGATGCTGGCAAGGCTGTGGAGAAATAGGAACATTCTTTCATTATTGGTGGGATTGCATGCTGGTACAGCCCATATGGAAATCAGTGTGGAGGTTTCTCAGAAAATTGAACATAATACTATGTAAGGACCCAACTATAGCACTCCTGGGCATATAGAGAAAAGATGCTCCAAAATATACGCACATTCCACTATGTTCATAGCAGCTTTATTTATAATAGCCTGAAGCTGGAGAGAACCCAGATGCCCTTCAACAGAGGAATGGATACATAAAATATGGTACATTTACACAATGGAGTACTACTCAGATATAAAAAGCAATGACTACATAGAATTCTTAGGCGAATAGATGGAACTAGAAAATATCATCTTGAGTGAAGTAACCCAGTCACAAAAGAACATACATGATATGTACTCATTGATAAGTGGAATTTTGGAATACCCAGGAAACAATTCACAGATCCTATGAAGCTCAAGAAGAATGATGACCAAAATGTGGATGCTTCAATCCTTCTTATAAGGGATAACAAAATACTCATAGGAGGAAATATAGGGACAAAGAGTATAGCAGGGACTGAAGGAAAGATCATTCAGAGACTGCCCACTTGGGGATCCATCCCATTTGCAGCTACTAAACCCAGTCACTATTGCTGAAGCCAAGAAGTGCTTGCTGACAGGAGCCAGATATGGGTGTCTCCTGAGAGGCCCTGCCAGAGCCCTACTGATAGAGATAAGGATAGTTGCAGCTAACCATTGGACTGAACAAAGGAACTTCAATGGAGGAGTTACAGAAAAGACTGAAAGAGCTGAAGGGGTTTGCATCCCTATAGGAAAAACAACAATATCAACCAACCAGACACCTCAGATCTTCTGGGGACTAAACCATCAACCAAATAGTACACATGGAGGGACCCATGGCTCTAACCACACATATAGCAGAGGATGGCGTTGTCTGGCATTAATAGGAGGAGAAGTCCTTGGTCCTGTGAAGGCTCATTTCCCCAGTGTAAGGGAATGGCAGGGCATTGAGGTGGTGGTGGGTATGTGGTAGTGGGAGCATCTTCATAGAAGCAGGGGAATGGGAGGAGAGGTATGGCGAGGGGGGAGAGGGAAGGAGATAATAGTTGAAATGCAAATACATGAAACATCCAATTAAAAATGGTATTAAAAGAAAGAAATTAGCAGTGATTAAGAAGAGACCAGCATCATTGAGGTGAAATCTGGAAAGTGTTTTCTGAGAGCACATAGCAGCTGTGTTCCAGAGTTAGCCAAGGTCCTTGATGCACCTGAACTTGATAATGTGTAAAAGTTGCCCAGGTGATACTGGTTTTGAAGGTATGAAGGGGTTGTGGAGAGAAGCTGAGGATTACCATTGTGAGAGTCCAGAAAAGGCCATTGGTGAAGATGCAGCCTCAGTTGCAATTGATAGTCCAGGGCTGACGGATTAATGCAAACTGAGGTTTGGCTATGAAGAAAGCCTATGAGACACTATTGGTGAAGCCTACTTACAGCAGAAGATCCCAGTGTATTGGAGACGCCAGTACCATTAGGTGCGTCACTAAGAACAGTGGCAGCCTTGGAGTGGAGTCAACAGGAGCCTACAGTGCCACAGATGGCAGAGCTGAAGATGTGACCCTAACCATTTGGAAGAGCCCAAAGATCATGTGTGGATCTCAGAACTGGGACAAGCTGTCACATTGAAGTTGTCTTGGAAACCCCAAGATGTTAAAGATGCCAGAGATGTGGGATATATGCTGAGGAAAACTGCTAACAGGGAGTGGAACCAGCCCAGAAGAAAGAAGTTTGTTGGAGTCAACAAAGATGAAAAAGGAGTTGATATCAAAAGACCACTTTGACATCAAACATGGAGAGGCAGAGTTTAGCGTTTGCCCAGCTGGTTCCACGTCTTTCTGTGGGGATTACAGTTAAGTGATTGGATGAATCTCAGAAGAGTTTGAATTTTGGACTTCTAACATTGTCAAGACTGTATAAACTCTGCGGACTTTGGAAGTTTGACTAAATGTGCCCTTTTATTATGCTATGGCTAGATATGGCCCCCATAGACTCATGTGTTGGAACAAACTTATGGGGGCCAGGGAGTGGAATGTGATGGCTTGTATGTGCTTGTCCTAGGGCATAGCACCATTAGGCATTGTGGCCTTGTTGGAGTAGGTGTGTCAATATGGGTATGGGCTTTAATACCCTCATCCTAGCTGCCTGGAAGCCAGTCTTCTCCTAGCAGCCTTTAGCTGAAGATGTAGAACTCCCAGCTCCTCCTGCTCCATGCCTGACTGGACACTGCCATCATCCTACCTTGAGAATACTGGACTGAACCTCTGAACATGTCAGCCAGCCCTACTTAAATGATGTCCTTATAAAAGTTGCCTTGATCATGGGGTCTGTTCATAGCAGTAAAACCCTAAGAGAGCCAGGCATCTACCTGCCTTTACCTTCCCAGTGTTGGGATTATAAACTTAAACCAATTTACGCAGGTCCAGTGATGAACTCACATTCCCGTGATTGCATGGCAAGCACTTTATCCACAGAGCTGTTTTTCAGCCTTCCTTATTCTCAAAAAACATTTCAGAAAATGTTTGTCAACAATGACAACTTCAACATGAGTGCTTTAGGTATGATGCATGATTAAAAAATCTGTTGTACTAAACCATCTGTACATTCTGTTATTACTTTTCTGAAAACATGAGACCTTCTGCATACAAAAAAGACAAATTTAAATATTGATTACTTGGTCTTATACTTCCTACGAATTTAGTACCAGGTAATGGTTTCTCTTAAATTCTTTTCTATATGAAGGAAAGAATTCATTCAAGGGAGACAATGTAAGGGGCACTTTTAATATGAAATGGGGAAGGATTCTTCTTATGAAATATGTGGCTAAATTCCTTCTCAAGAGCAGAAGTATTTAGTTAACAGAAGAATAGAAGTCTCCAGGTTATGAAAAATGTTCACTGGACATGTACTGAAAAGAGACATGGATTTGAGTCACAGGTATACTGCTTCTCATTCATCACCTTGGCTGAAATTACTGGCATCTATATAGTAGCACCTTCTCTGTATATGGAAAAGGATGCTCATAATGGAGCAACAGATAGTTTCCTTTAATGTTTTGGAATTTTGTACACTATTTTTCTCATATTCTTACCCTTCCTACAAATAGTTTTTCAGTATCGCTAAATGCTATAGTAATGTACAAGGATGTATTTTTAAAACTATAAATCATTTAAGATTCATTAATTTTATCTCTCACAGAAGGTTATTGAACAAAATTATGTAAGCAAATCCATAATATTTATTTGGTACTTTTGTTCAAATAAAGGAGATGGTATCAATACACATGTCATTCAAAAAATTTGACTTACTGCTTCCTAAATCATAATTTTATTGGTTTTCCATCAAAATAACCTTCTACTGTTGCCATCCTTCACTCCATATGTTTGCTCTTACACCCTGTCTGCTTAGATGGGTGTGTGTGGATCTTAGTGTCTGCAATCGCTGATAACTGAGCCACAGTGTGATTTGTTAGGTATCGAGCGGAGAGTACATGATGTTGTTGTTTATTTTTGTAACCTGGCTAAAAATGTCATGAGGAAATGATGCTAGAAAAGCACAATGCTATCAGAAGTCAGTGATTTTCATGATGAATGGATATCCAGGTAAAACAAAATGACTGTTTTCAAAGGAAAGGAAGAACGAGCTATTGACATCTGGCATCGGAAAACGTCATTACCTTCTCATCATGTATGACAAATGTCCAAACCATTACCATATCTCATAGGCAGCATGGCATTAATGTGACATGCTACTGTAACCAAGGCATTTAGGAGCTCTGTTGTAAAAAAAAGAATGCTTGTTTTCATTTTGTCATTAGTCATCCAGTCTTTAAAGAAGCAGAAAAATCAAAGAGCATAATCAAATGTTTGATATTATAGTAGATGATTTTTTCCTCGTTTTGTATGACCTTGGATTTTCTCTTCCACTAATACATATTGCTTTTAATGCTAAATAGGGGTAGGATTTACCATATGTGTGAAGTCTGACTCTTCAACCTCTGGTCTTCTTTCTTACCTCTACTGATTTTTATCCTAATAACCAGCTTTAAATGAATCATAGTGACCTCCAGAAGCTAAATTTAGCTACCAAATACTACTGTGTCTTTAAATGAGTCCCATGGATCACTAAAATATAGACAAATGGTCCAAAGACGCAAAAGAGAACATTCAAATGGAAGATGAAAATGCCCACTAAGCTTATGAAAGAAGTCTTTAACATTTCAGTGATCATAGTAATGGAAGCCAAAACTACAGCCAGATATTATGTACATATAATATTAACTAGTGTTGAACGAACGTTATACAGGTAATACTCGATATGGTCATGGTCATATGAACATCCCATTCATTACTTAATGAATAATACTCTGTTTACTAGGACAGTGAATGTGATTCCTTCAAAAGAGGTAAAAGGAGTGATAGCTGAAATGCAGAATAAAAGCTTGGAATTTATTTCAGCTTGTCAAGACTATTCACACCTATATATTTCATGTTTTATTTCCTTTATATAGTAATAATTAAAAATAATTCAATCATAAAATGAGGAAAATATAGCCCATGGTGAAGAGTATAGATGTCAGAAACAAACAAAACATGAAAGGAATTTCAGTATAATTAACCATAAGATGTATCAAGTCAGTTCATAGTGAAAAATCACTAAAGCCACCCAGAATGGCTAAGTTTTTTTTTTTTTAAAAGCAGCATCAAATTGTCATTAAGATACAGATGAGATAGTTATCTGATACTCTTTCTTTCCTCTTTCTTCTCCCCTTCTTTTCCCTTCCCTTACCTCAGATACTCTCTCTTCTTTCCCTTCCCTTCCCCTACTCCACTCTACTCCTTTCTTTATCCCTGCATCCATTCCTTTACTTCATGTCCTCCCTTGCACCCTCTCTTTGCTTGCAGCAAGAAGACCTCCTCAGAATCATGTTAAAAACAAATCATCCTTGTAGTAGCAAGAAAATAATTAACTTACTATTCTAAGAATTCCATCCATATTACAGAATACTTACAAGAGTACTGATCTAAACATCTACCATACCAAAAGTGTAAGTTTTGTATGAGAACCTAAACATGAAAAAGAATCTTCTAGGTGTGTATGTTTCTTAGTTATACAGTCCTTGATAGTGTCCCTACAGATTTTTCCAAATTGTATGAACTTTTTCTCTTGTCTTTTTTGGTAGAATACATGGCATTTATTTGGTAGATTGTACATGATTGATATGTTATCGTATATGACAGTTTTTATTAGGAAGTATTATAATTACTTGACCACAATTATAAGTAATAATAAGTAGAAGGATTGAAAATGTTTCAGTGTTTACCCATGATGTCATAAGAATAATCTATATGTATAAATCTGGATTTAAAAGCTTTCCGTTGAGACATCACCAGTTTTGAAGACAGATCATTAAAAAGACAAGGACTACAAGTTAAAATAATTTGAACTGTGAATATTTTTAATTCTAAAGATGACTACTCATCAGTGATTAGCATTTACCCACATTTCCTATGGTCAGTGTTAGCTACGCTGTACCCAACACAGGACAGGTAATTAGAAAATGCATACTT
This sequence comes from Rattus rattus, assembly GCF_011064425.1. NCBI lineage: Eukaryota > Metazoa > Chordata > Mammalia > Rodentia > Muridae > Rattus > Rattus rattus. Next base: position 7,824,946 of record NC_046167.1, on the reverse strand, counting down.
AATAGGACAATGAATAGTGGGTAAGTCTCATCCCTTCTTCCTATGGAACAATCACTTATACTTCTAAATTTAAATATAGGATCTCATTTAGTCCTAAAGTCATTGTTTTGATGCTTCTGTTGAGATAATTAAGTCACTGCACACTCATTTGCTTATTTAGGTGGCTTTGTGCGAGTGTTTGAGCTACAGGATCCATGATTATCCCCTCAGCTGTCCCTTAATATGTAGGACGCAGGTTTGCAGGTTCCACACAGTCTTCACAAAACATTTAAGAAAGAGATGATCGAGTGACACTCTTGGTCGTCTACAATGATTTAATTGCAATAATGAATTATAATTTGCTAATAAAACATTTTAATTATTTCATTATATTCCTCTGTTGAGGCTCTTTTTAAAAGAAAGCAAACTGTGGAAGAATTGAGCATGCAGTGAATTTTTAAGACCTTTTATTTTGCATTGATCATTCAGCAAATTGAAGAACACATCAGTAGAGTTGTCTGTTTTTCTGTTTGTTTGTTTGGTAGATAGGTAGGGTTGTTTTCTGGTTTAGTTTTTTGAGACAAGGTTTCTCTCTGTGACTCCAGCTATCCTACGACTCACACTTTCAGTCCTTTCTCTGATTCCTTCAACGCCCACTGGAACTCAGAGATCTACTTATCTCTGCTTCCAACGTGCTGGTTAATGGTGTATGTCATCACCCCTGGTTATATATGTCAGTATTAATGAAGGGGCTCACAGTACAATTCTCTCTCTTAGAGATGAGCAAGTGGTAGGAGCACAAAGGAGCCTACAGAAACTGAATATTCAATAGAGAGGTTGTTAGAAAAGCTCCATCAGATTACGAGAAATGGCAAATGACAAATATTCATCTGAGTGTAATTCCATAGGGAGATAAAAAGTCTCTGAAGAAACGTTAAAATTCAGATTTATATAATAATTAAATGCAAAATTCAAATATATGCTTTTTCCATCTTTATTAAATTGGGTATTTCTTATTTACATTTCAAATGTTATTCCTGGTTTCCAGGCCAACATCCCCCTAACCCCTCACCCTCCCCTTCTATATGGGTGTTCCCTTCCCACTCCTCCCCCCCATTGCCGCCTTCCCCTCAAGAATTCCGCTCACTGGGGTTCCAGCCATGGCAGGACGCAGGGCTTCCCCTTCCACTGGTGCTCTTACTAGGCTATTCATTGCTACCTATGAGGTTTTCGGCTGGCATTCGTCTATGTATTTGCTGTATTCTGGCTGTGTCTCTCAGGAGAGATCTACATCCGGTTCCTGTCAGCCTGCACTTCTTTGCTTCATCCATCTAATCTAGTTTGTTTTTTGTGTAATAAAAATGCACTAAGTAAATAATTAGCCATAAAACAAATGTAGCTTTAGGATTAAACTTGTAGATCTGTGGAACACCTCAAAACATAGTAAAACAGGGGTTGGGGATTTAGCTCAGTGGTAGAGCGCTTGCCTAGGAAGGCATAAGGCCCTGAGTTGGTCCCCAGCTCGAAAAAAAGAACAAAAAAAAAAAAAAACATAGCAAACATCCTTTTGAACTTTGATTATCGATGCCTAAAAGAACTGATAGGTAAGTTGGAAGAGTCATCATACAAGTTGGAAAAACAAAAACATACAAAATGAAACTTTTGGACAAAAACTAAATGATCAGAGCAAGACAGAGTAGAAGCTAGAAAGGATGGTAGAAATTAATGATGTCATGATCCATCTAACATATCAACTTAGGAACTGTGTTTATCCCAGTGGAATTGGCCATTGGTGTATTTCACTGATTTTCATTAGCTTTTTGTGATATAGTTGCCATGAGCAATGATTTTATGACAGTGTTTGAAGGTAGCCTGAGGAAGAAACTTAGAAAGCCCTTACATTATTTAAGAATATAAAAAAAAAAAGACAAATCACTAGGGACATTATAGATTATATAATGTTATCTTCAAAAATGTCCCAGAATGTTATGACATTTATCTCGCTTTATAAACTTACCATTTTTCAAGTCAGAGACTTCTGCTAGTGAATTTCTGGTACATGGGGCTCCATAGCTTTGGTGATCCTGCCTTGTAATGATGACCTTTTCTAATACTCGAACGTGACTTTCTGGCAAGAAACTTGACAGTAAGGAGGGAACAAAAAGCTTAAGAATCTATTTAAAACTATTTAAATACAACAGTTAAAATTAAATGTGAAAATTTCTTTTTTAGTCTCCATTAGATAAACTTCGACTATTTCACCACACTATATCTCACCTTCCATTGTTCTCAGACAAACCATAAGACGAAAACCTATTCATTCTTTTCCCTTTCTTCCTCTATCCTTTTCCCTTCCTTCTTTTCTCCCCCTCTTCTTCCCTCCATCCTTTCATCTTTAATTCTTGGTGCTAAAATGAACCTAGGGTTTCATGTCTATTAGATAATTTCTCTACCAATGAGTGATATCTCGAACATTTTTTCTGCTTTCTTTGTTTTTTGCTTTTAGACACAAGGTCTTAAAGATGTTGCTGAGCTAGTCTTAAACTCACTCTGTTGTTCAGACAGGACTTAAAAATAGGATCCTGGTTCCACAGTGTCCTTAGTATTTCTGCTAATAGGCCTCTACTACTAGGTCTCATTTTCATTTTGCTTTACTTCCCCTGTATGATGGGTTGATTAAGAATGGTTCCCAAACACTCATATATTTGAATAAAAATGTACAGGGAGTTAAACTTGTGTTTTAGTAGTTGTGGTGTTGTTGGGGAAAGTGTCATTGCCTGAAAGCTTGGAGGTTTCAAGGGATCAAGCCTGGCCCAGTGACTCACTCTCTTCCTGCTGCCTATGTATCTATATATAAAACTACCAGTTACCATGTCTGCCTGTATGTCACCATGCTTTCCACTATGAGAATAATGGACTAAACCTCTGAAACCACAAGCAAGTCCCAATCAAGTGCTTTCTTTTTAGTTGCAATGGTCCTGGTGTCTCTTTACAGTGACAGAACACAGACAAAGACATCCTTCTCACTGCCCTTGTAGACATACACTTACACACACACATTCACAAACACAGTATTTTTTTCTGGCTAGGTTACAGTCTATATTCATGAGATGGAACATTTAGATCTTTGCACATATGTCCCCACATTTTCTGTGGTCCCCTCCATTCTTGAAAAACACATATATCCAGAATTGTTCAGATCTGTTTACATGTTCCTCTACCTAAGAGTTAACAAACACAAACATAACACACACACACACAAACACACAAACAAACACACACACACACACACACACACACACACACACACACACCTCTTAAGTATTTGAAGGATTTACTGACTTTCTTTAAGAAATTAGTGTCTGAGTACTATGGATTCTTTCAAAAACAGTAACATCCTATCACTCAAACCAAAGTAATATAATCAGGCCCCCACATCAGTTATCTTGAGCTTGGAAGCTATTGTACCAGAATAAATGAGTCAAAGGACTAAATTTGAAAAATTATCAAAAGGAGATAGGCGGGGATCGGAGACCTGAGTGGGGTAGAGTAAGAGCGGCAGGAGCCACCCTGTTAGACGTAGGCATATACATACATGCTAACCAAACACCACAAAGGCATTTGACAGTTTAGCCTAAGCTCATGACCTTAGATTTTAATTTATCTAAATGAAAGACATTATATAAATGTTATAAAATAAAGATGGGACTCCCTGCTTTGAGTTATTAAGCCCAAGTCAATAGTTTCAAGACACCATTCTTCAATGTTTTTCTTATTGACTATTGGTAAAGATCATCTGTGCTTTTCCTTTTATGGAAGGCACACACTCTGTTCCTCAGGTTGTTCTTAAACTTGCTATTCAAGCCACTTGGGAATATAGCACATGGAACTTCTCAAGTGACACTTCTGTGTGGTGAGATTTTAGGCATGATCTACCATGCCCAGATGATAATTCATATTGTCCTAAGTAATGCATTAGAATTATTGAATTAATCAGCACATTTAGACATTAAAAGCAACGGCATGTAATTTTTAACTGTGGAGTCTACAGGGAAGAAGGAGTGATTTCTAAGAACACAGGCAGATTACCAGATTGTTTTCATTGTTAGCTTTCAATTCTGCAGAAGTTCTCTTCTGTGAATGAAGTCTTAGAGAATAAATGATTTCTTCAAAATGTTCAAAATGGCAACCTGAGAAGTATATTTTATAAAGTTACCTTGACATGGCTAGGTATGGTGATCAAGCCTGTAACCACAGCAATGGAGAAGCTAAAACATGACCATGGCTACCCCAAGGCTATTCTTGGCTGCCTAATCAGACTTTGTCTTAAAACAGCAGTAGAACAAATTAAACAGCAAAACAAAATAACACCAGAAGAGTTTCAAGATGAATGGGAAGAATGACGAAATTTAGAGGAAAAACAAAAACCTCTGGTAATACTATAGACAGAAAAAGGTGTCTCTAAGAAGTACAGTTTTGAAAAGTTGATCATAATTTTTTTGTCTGTGTTGCTCACATATGATTCCCTGTCTTAGTGTTCTACTTCTATGAAGAGACATCATGACCACAGCACCTCTTATAAAGGAAAACATTTGATTTGTTTCATGGGTTTAATCCATTACCAGCATAGCTGTATCACATAGGCAGACACACAGTGGAGAATGAGCCAAGTGTGTTGTACATTCAGATGTGGGCAGCAGGAAGAATGAGAGAGAAAATGTAATATGGTCCTAACTTGGGCTTCTGAAGCCCAAAGCTCAGTTCTCCCTGCTACCCCAACCTATTTTTTCAAACATGGTAATAACTCCTAATCCCTATCAAGTAGCACAAGATGAACAAGCATTCAATGAGCCTATGGGAGCCAGGCTTATTCAAATCACCACAGTACCAAACATTAACGGGCACTGTGGGCTGGAGAGATGTCTCATAAGTAGGAGCACTTATGTCCAGAGTCATAACCTCCTCTAACTCTACCTTGACAGAATCAATCTCTCTCTCTCTCTCTCTCTCTCTCTCTCTCTCTCTCTCTCTCTCTCTCTCTCTCTCCCTCTCTCTCCCTCTCCCTCTCCCTCTCCCTCTCTCCCTCCCTTCCTCCCTCCCTCTCTCCTTTATCCACCCCCCTCTCTCACACAGTAAAAATAATTCACAGTCATTTGATGTAGGATGGAGTTTAAAGGTATCAGTGAGCTCCTAAATAATTGAGACAGAGACCTGTTAAGCTTATTCAACAAGCTTTAAGCACAATTACTGAGGAGATAGTCCTAATCCTCTATGTTATCTAGTACTTCCCAGCTATATTCCACTAGTTGGCTCACTCTGCTGTAGCTGTCTGTTCTCATGGAGCATTCTCTTGGCGACTCTTCCTCATGCCTGACCTCATGGTAACATTCTTCTTTCACCTGCCTCCTAGCTCTTTGCCTCCTGGACCCTCACGTGACTCATGATGAACTTCTATTTGGCTCTTCTCCCTCTGACACCTAGCTGATCAGAAGTTCAGCCTTTCTATGTCCTGTGCTGTTCAGCTATTTCTTAATCAATCAGAGCTAACTGGGGAACATTGTTTGCATCACATTGATACAGGACATTTTTCAATAATGACAATGCTGGTGTCCAGAATAGAATGAGATCTTGGGGCACAGAAATCAGCATCTGTGTGCACAGTGCACAAGACCAACAATTTGCTAAATAATTGTGCAGCTTTTAAAGAAGAAATATGTAAATGAAGGAAGATTGTAGATAGTTTCTGGCCACAAATGAACTATGTGTATAAGAAAGTAGGAGTTATTTATCAACTAATTTGACTGACTCCCAGAGGAAGTGAAAATTATTATAATCTGTTTTAAGATTTGGATATACTGCTGAATCTTATGTATGTATAGGCTCAATGAAAGAAAGAAAGAAAGAAAGAAAGAAAGAAAGAAAGAAAGAAAGAAAGAAGAAAGAAAGGAAGAGAAAGAAAGAAAGAAAGAAAGAAAGAAAGAAAGAAAGAAAGAAAGAAAGAAAGAAAGGAGAGAGGGAGGGAAGGAAAGAAGAAATGAAGGAAGGAAAAAAGAAAAAAGAAAGAGAGAAAGAAAGAACAATACCATTCCAGTTAAATCAAATGCAATTTTCAGTGGGATAGTTTGCTCCCACTTCAGTTTTCTGAGTACACACCCAGCCACACCCATCTATTCACACTCATAATTTTTCTAAAAACATATATTCCTTTGCACCCTCTTGGTTTACCAGTCTTTTAGAATGATCTGACTTCTTTTCTAAGGACTTGTATTCAAAGAACTTACTTTATAATTCTGGGCTGAGAGATTAGTTAGGAAAGTCATTAATTTATATAGTTAGTAACAGGCAATATCCATTCACTTAAGATCATTGTAGAAAAAGATGGGAAATCCTAGGAGACCATTTTAAATTCTTGCTTAGACACCTTAATGAAATTAGCCTGAGGGTTTCTAGATACCAAGTCCCAAGATTATTATGTCTATAGATAATTTCTCTAGGGTGTCAGAATGTTAAAAAGCTATTCATGATCCAGTGTATAAGAGACATATTTTATTATTGTCAATCTGACTGCCTAGAGAAAATTATTAATTGATGTTTTGGCCACTTTATCTTACATATTCTAGCATGGTGATTGGGCTGAAACTATAATTTTGGACAGTACATTGAGCTCCATAGAGACAACACTGGAAAAATGGAGAGTGGGACGGGCACTGGGTGATTTTGTCCCTCCCAGAAGTAAATCAACTAAATATGGGCAAAGGAGATCCGATGAAGCTAAGAGGAAAGATGTCCGTCCTTATATGCATTCTTGGTGCAAACCTGCCATAACATGCTAAAGAAGAAGCCCCTGGATGCTACTGTTAATTCTCAGGGTTCTGGAAACACCATGTCTGCAAAGGAAAAGGGAAAATCTGAAGACATGGCAAAGGCTGACGAGATTCATTATGAGAGGTGAAAACCTAAACTCCCCTCAAAAGGGGAGACCAAAAAGAAGTTTAAGAATTCCAATGCACCCAAGAAGCTTCCATCAGCCTTCGTGTTCTGTTCTGAGTCCTGCCCAAAATCAAAGGAGAATATCCTGCCTTATCCATCGTGATGTTGCAAAGAAGCTAGAAGAGGTATGGAACAGCATTGCGGAGGATGACAAACAGCCCTATGAGAAGAAGGCTGCCAAGCTGAAGGATAGGTACGAAAAGGGCATTGCTATCTACAGAGCTAAAGGAAAACCTGGTGCAGCGAAAAGGAAGTGGTCCAGGCCTAAAAGAACAAGAAAGGGAAGAAGAGGAGGAAGCATGATGTGGGTGAGGAAGAGGAGGAAGATGAGGTAGAGAAACACGATGAATAAAGGGATTTAACAGTTAAAACCCCTAGTACAGAACACACTCATTTAAAAGACAAAATAATGAATTGAAGGCTGTTTTAAGTTTTTTTAAAAATCTGTAGAGTGCCTCTTTTTGTACAGTTAACACACTACCAAATGTGTTTTCAGATTGCCCTGTCCTGGTGATATTTTCAGTAGCCACTAACCTTGCCTGATAGAGTCTCGACTTGTAAATTGGCATGGAAATGTATATACTGGGACAGTGGTTTGTTTTTTGTTTGCTTGTTGATTTGTTCTGTCTTTCAGTCTTAGGTGCTTCTGATAACAGGATAATTGTCATTCTGTTAACTGAATACCACTCTGTGATTGAAAAAAAAAGTGCCTGTTTTGTTGGCACTAAGCTTCTAAGTTAATACTTTTATTTTTTATTATTGTTCTTTTCATACGTCTTGAGGGGAAGTTGCTCATTTTCTTTTGCTTATTTTGGGTCACGTGGATTATTGCAGTATTTATTTGTGGACCCTGCATATTTGATGGGGGCAACATTTCATCCATAGCTGAAACTCCACAATCAGGATATTACCTAATCCACTTCACAAAGCAAAGAGAGACCAATGCTGTCATACCATGGGATTATTAGAATGAAACAATCCAAAAGTCTGTCCTTGAGGGACAAATAGGAAAGTCTGTTCTAGTCCGTACATAAGGGCTCTCCCTCAACTTCCATTACTATGCAATGGCAGTCATATTTTGCAGTTTACCTACTAATGAAGGCCCAAGAATGTATCCCCAAATGTATGTGTGAGCTTAAAATACAAGATTGCTGGTGTTAGTCTCAGCCAAGGCTATGATGAGATCACAGGCTATAATGTTCTCGCCCATCTATCTAAATACAGATTGCTGAGGAAAGTTGGTTATTTCAAGTTATTTGTAAGTAGTGGATCCAGCTTTCCTGAAAATGATGCCACATTTAAAATGAAAATAATGGTATATCTTCCTATATTGTGATTTATCCCTTTATAAATCAGATACTAGGAAAGATGCTGAACTTTATATATTAGCACCAATTGTGCTATTTGCTTTTCCTTCATAAAACCCAATTCATTGATCATGTTTAATCTGCTTGGTTTAGGGAGGTATTTGCCAACTTTGTGGGTTCATTTGTTTTTTTATTGAGGTTATCATTCTCTGAGAGTGCCAATGTTTTAAAATAGAGTCTTGTAATTTTATGGACTTTTGTGATGAAGTGCTTTTACATAATTTTGACTTGGGTTCTTTCTGTTTGCGTTTGTCTATGTAATTTGAGAAGGGATACTGAGCATGAGTCCTATATGATACTAATAAACTAATAACTGCAGGGTTAAGAAAACTATGTTTTTCTCCACTTAAAAAATTAGACTAACCATAGCTCACAGAGAAGATTTTGAAAAATTATCATTTCCTTTTCATCCACAAGCACAAACTGAGGCTGTCTTTTTTCTTTCCCTCTGTTTCTTGTTTGACCAGTATTGGGTTAGTACACTTGACTTGAAAGATACTTTGAAGGTTTGGCTTGGGCACAGGGTTTTCAAAGATCAGAGCCAACATCAGTCTGTCCATGCCAGGAGAGGGCTGGAAGGCATATATGATTGGGGCCATCTACAGAAATTGTTATTAATGATGCAACAGAAATAATTAAAACATAACAAGGGCAGTAAATCCCAGTAACAAGCACAATGCTCAAAAAGACTAATGAAGGTGCCGGTGCAGGAAAAAATTGCATTTCATTGAAGAGGAAACTTTGAGAGGCAACAGCCATTTAGAAAAGGTTCACAGCTTTTGTGCTTGCTATGTCTCTTGTACATTTTTATTTTTATATTTCATGTTGGCATTAATAATGTTTAGTAAAAATTTCTCTGAAGCCCTGAGATCGAGTACCACTATGTAATATCTGTGCAACTTTATGATCAATGAGATTCCTCTTTTACATAGCATAGTAGTCAGTGCATGAGAAAGGTACCACACAATAACTAAGGCATCAGCAAAATAAATAAGTTTTGTTACAAATGTCTCACATAACAAACAAACACAGCAACACAGAGACGAAAGCTAGATCAGCAACATTTGTAGAAGACATGATAAGAAGGATGAGGGCTAGTTAGAGAAATCATTAAAGATATTTTAGGTACAGCGAAGGCAAGTACGTCCTCACAGTAGTTTTATGTAGTGTAGTACTTTATACGGGATTTGGAGATGCAGATGTGTGTCATCCCAAACAAATGAAAATTGCTTCTGTTCTTAAAGATGAGATGCGATTCAGTATGCCCTGGATCCATGGCTCCCTGTGGCAATGGAAGATAATTTACTGTTATATAATCTTCTAAGGTAGATTTCACTTTCTTCCTAGAATTTTCCTTGAAGTTTATCTTATATTTTCTTTTCTTTCCCTTCACTATGAATCGCCACTAATTGGGCTGAACATTTCAAAAGAGAAAACAAAGGGAAGAGTAATGAGAACATTTGCTTCCAGCCTTCTCTTCCCTGCTCTGAGCGAGCCCCAAGAGAAGCAGTTAAAGTCTGTACCTTCTGTTCCATTTAAGGACAGTGCAACCAGGAAGCAGTCTGCTCTCACATATGATTATAATTGCTGTCTTCGCCAACACAGAAGTTCCAAGTGTGTGTCTTAAGGTCACAGTGTGTCTATCATAGACTCATTGATTTTTCGTTTATACTAGCTCTTTGCAATGTGTCTCCCAGAAACAGAGAGGACAGAGATCAACAGAAACATTGTGCTCATTCCCATCAAGAAGTTCTGTGAATCTGAAAATTGTTATGTGAGCTTTATGCTCAATATTGCATGCAAAAATTTTGATGCTTCTGATTGTTTATGCTTTTTACTTACAATATGTCTAAACAAAGTATAATCATTTTTTTGTATTTTACTCAAAATGTACTGGCCTGGTAATAAAATTACTATTCTGTTAATAGACATATATATATATATATATATATATATATATATATATCACACACATATATGTAACATATATAATCATTTTAACACAAAATGCCATGACTTTGGAATTATAGGTGTTAAAGTTTTGTGATATAGAAAACACCTATATATCTTAAGAAAGGTTTTATTGCTGCAAAGAGACACCATAACCAGAGCAACTCTTTTATAAAGAAAAACATTTAATTGGACCTGGAGCTTACAGATTGAGAGGTTTAGTCCATCATTATCATAGCAGGAAACATGGCATGCCAGCAAACACGGTGCTAGAAGAGGAGCTGAGAGTTATACATCTTGATCTACAGACAGCAGGAGACTGTGTACAACAGTGGCTGTGGTTTGAGCACATATAAGAATGATCTCAAAGCCTGTCCCGACACTTCCTTCAATGAGACCACACCTACTCCAATTAGGGCACACCTCCTAATAGCACCACTCCCCATGGGCCAAGCATTCACACACATGAGTTTATAAGGGCTATACCTATTCAAACCACCATACCATACAAATACATATACCTAAAAGTCATGTAATAAAACATATGTGGAAATGATAACGGTGACATTAAATTGAATAGAGTAAGTCTCAAGTCACAAAGCCATCTTATCTGTAAGAAATATAGAGCATGTGGTATTCTTAATGTCAAAAGGAGGCAGGGGATATATTGAGGACACAGTAGTGGGTCATCATGTGTACAGAGACAGGACAGAACATTCAGTTGCTACATACACACAGAAGAGAAATCAGTACAATTAGCTGTAGAGGAAGGCCGTGTGTCTTTCTATATGATGCCTAGGGCTCGATCTTTGAGACAGTAGAAAGGAGACTATCAAGCTTAGCAGCTGCATGCTATAACACAGCACACTGTTCTGCTGCTCATAGAGCCTGGCAGGCAACAGCCAATCCGATTTCCTTAACAAGGACAGCCATCCTCACAGCAAATATGGGTTAACCTCAGGGGGTGAGTCAAACATAATAAGAAGAAAATGGGCTGGTTGTATGGGATGTAATTCATACAGAATAGCATGTAAAATATAAAGGAAATGATTAAAGGAAATATTGATATAACAGGTGCAGTCTATAACAAAGAGAAAAGGAAAAATTAGGTTGTATAAGTTAATGAATTGATTGGGGAACTTGAAAATCTAGATTTTATTTCTGGAATTATGCTTAAACATGACTGTAGCATTGTAATTTCAATTGTAAAATACTAACCAATGTTTCCTATACAGAACATGTAGATGTAATCTGCATCTTTCCATGAAATACTGAAAAGTATTGCAGGAATGTAATGTTTAGCCTACAAAGAACACATTTCAAAAATGTGTTTGGGTTTTGTTTCATTTCTGTTGAGTCAATACGTTAATTACCTGCTGTGGCATTCAGAAATAGATCCAGATTTGCTTGGTGTTAAGTGTAAAAAATTGTTTTAAAAATTACTTGATTTTGTTCTCTCTCTGACATTTTGGAGTGGCCTTTAGCCAAAAGCAGTAAAATTCTGACCTGAATTTTCTTGGTACCCATCAGACATCCAGATCTAAAGTCAGGTACCAGAAAATGGTTGAGTCTCTAGTTGACAGAGGATAACTATAAAACCCAAGAAAAGTCAAAGGGTGAAATAAAAAAGAAAAATGACAAAAGGAAGGAGATTAATTTGAAACAGAACCCCCATATTAATAGTTTAACATGATTGCCTTTTAGAATCGTCTTTTAAAATGGTATACTTGTACAGTTAATCATATTGTTTAACGTGTGTGGGGCTGGAGAGGTGGGCAACTTCTTTTCCATCTGCCGGAATGGGTTTCTGAGAGAATGGCATTCTCCCTCTAACAGCAATTAAATGATGATGTAAAAACTGTATCTAGGATCTTTTGATTGGCCTTTGATAACCACTTGTTTCCACACTGGCCTTAATGCAGTAGGCTCTCCCTTACCTCAGGTTTTCAGTGTGGTCCTGCTGTGTTGCTCATGAAGTTCTTTCCTCTGCTTCCTTCAGCAAGGAGTCATTTCTATGTGGAAAATAGAGTTATCTGTTGACTCATGAAAAATAGCATTGACTGGATCATGGTGTGTGTGTGTGTGTGTGTGTGTGTGTGTGTGTGTGTGTGTGTGTGTGTGTGTGTGTGTGTGTGTGTGTGTGTGTGTGAGAGAGAGAGAGAGAGAGAGAGAGAGAGAGAGAGAGAGAGAGAGAGAGAGAGAGAGAGAGAGAGAGAGAGAGGGGGAGAGAGAAGGAGGGGGGCAGGGGGAGGGGGAGGGGGCAAAGGGAGGAGAGGGAACATGTGAATATCTATGTATCTAAATAGGAAGGTGATTTGATTGGCATGGATTGGAAGAGGATGGGGGTTGTGATAAAGTGGAAGTTTGGTACAGTAGATCCAGGATACTCTCTCTGCCTGCCTTGCTGCGTGAAAGTGGATCTCTCTCTCTCTCTCTCTCTCTCTCTCTCTCTCTCTCTCTCTCTCTCTCTGTGTGTGTGTGTGTGTGTGTGTGTGTGTGTGTGTATGAATGATTAAACTGGACAGAGAAGTAAGAGGTAAAATACCTCTAGCTCCATTACTTCCTAGCCAGATGGGTCTAGCATGGAGACCTGCGTAGTCCAGGATATTGTAGAATAAGGTGATTCTAGCTGCCCTTCTAGTCTCCACTAAGCCATCATCTCTCAGCTTATTTGTCTCACTACTTCATAACCATAATGCCAAAACCTTGTCCCAATCATAACAAAGTAAGATGAGCCTGTTATTGTTTGTTTATTCATTTATTTCAGCTACTTAGTATTTAAATGTTTTAAGATTTATGTTTTAAGAGTCCATTTATTTTATAACTATATTGTCTCTTTTATTGATTCCTGATTCTTTTCAAGGAATATAACCTGATTTTGTTTTTCCTTCCCCCAGTCCTCCCAGCTTTCTGCCCCCCCTCCCATTCCGTATCCATAACCTTTCTGTAACTCCTTAGAAACAAATGGACATCTAAGAAATAATAATAAAATAAAACACAGTAATACAAAACAAAAACAAATTAGAACAGGACAAAACAAACAGAACAAAAAGAGCAACAGGCAAAACATAATAAACATGTAGAAGAAGGAGCACACACTTTTGTATACAATATATACTTTTGCCCTGATGTATATGCAAACATATGCACTACTACATATCCAAAAGACCTGGAAAGTAAACAAACAAAACTCTGACCCTCAACCTTAGAAAACAAAGAATGTCCAAATGTGCCATTAAGGTCAATTTGTGTTGGCCATCTATTGCTGGGCAAGGGGCATATACCCTTGAGAGAGCTTGTTTTTGCCGCAGTGAGACTCCCTTGGAGAAACTAAGTTTTCATTTGCAACTCATTAGCAATTAGAGATATCCTCTTTAATTCCTCATGATCTTAATAAACTTTCTGTATAAAGATATGTAGGTACACCATTCTTTTTAATATATGTAACTGGCTTCATACTGTAAACTATAAAAATCTGACTTCCAATCTCCACCTAGTCTGCAACATGTTTGGAAATTGTCATGTTCCTGATGAGGTCAATGAAGTTTGTGGTGTTTAAAATATGTCATATTTGTAGAATCTTGTTTCACTTTACTCCTCTGACCTTAAAATACAGTCAATACTGATGAATTAAGTTGGAAAGTCATGAACAAATTTAACTCATTTGTCATTCTTATGCAACATCAGGGTAAGAAATACTGCAAAATACAGTAATGTCTCTAAGCCAGCTCCCGTGATCAATCGTGACATTTTCCCTCTGAGCCCACGTGCACTGTGGAGTTGTCAAGTCCTTGATAAATGAGAGAAAGTCTGGTAACTCAAGTTTATGGATAGAATCTTGTTTTCATTTCAACGCTTCCTCCTAAAACATCTCATTACCTTTTGTTTTCCAGTTATTCCCATGCACACATGAGTAAGTATAAATGTATATGAGGCTGTAGTCATCACATAGTTCCCGTGTCATGCTAGAATGTCCCTATTTTAATCACATAAGCTTCATTATAACCAGTTTTACACATATTTCTATTTGGTTATATTCTAATATTTCCATGGTCAATCCATGGGAGAACATGCAAATTAATAAATTCAACAATTATTCTTTCTCTCATGCGTTCTGGTCCCTGGAAACCATCTTGCCATTTGTTACTAAGTAGTTTACTATCCAGTCTGTGGTCATTTGGATCTCATTGTTGTTGCCCAAGGCTTTAAAGGGCAAACACAGTTCTTTTCTTACATTAAATCTTAATGAGCCTGGCTCTCATAATTTTTATATAGGTAATAAATTGAAAGGCTAAACCAAATCAAGGCTTCATTTCCAATTCTAACTCTGGAATTTCAGCAGTTAAAATGTCCAGATAACAAATGTTGTTACTGCCTTTTAAAAGAGAGGTCTTTATTACCACTGGCCCTGCAGGACCTCAGGCAGGCCCGGCCAGTGACCTGGTAAGTGGTTCTCCACTTCTATATAGGTATAACAGTATGGACTCTTCATTCAAACAAATATAGCTTCCATTTCTGTTCAACATTTATTCTCTTTCTTGTGGGCTCTCTATCTCCAGTTTCTTATCTATTAAACCTCCACTTCCCTATTGATAATTATTAATAGATAATTTCAGAATTGTTATTAGTATTACCTATGCTTTATCTGAAACCCTTGTCTGACTGCACCTATTCCTAGGTTAGAATTATGTAATACACTAAAGCAAAGCAAGTTTCACACACACACACACACACACACACACACATATTTATCATAGTTTATTGATCATCCATATTGAATGCCTGCATTATACAGTTTTGATAGCACATTACAGAGAGGAAGGCATGGGATGTATCAAGGAGGAACTCAATCTAGTATGATGCTTAGGGGTACTACATAAACCTATAAAGACAAAAATAATTAGACCAAATATCAAGTTGGCTATGATTATATCCTAAACTGTAGAGATCAGGAGCTAGTAAATACTTGACCATTTCTTCCCCTGCTGTCTGAGAGCTCTGACTATGTGTCATCAATTCTAGGCCATCCTCCCCATATTACTGAGAGAATAAAGAACTGTTCTGTCCACAATTACCCCCTACTATTCTCATTTTGAGTGAGGAATGACAATTAGAAGATGACTCACTACAATTAGGATATATGTGTTCTGAATCCACAGGCTTTAGACACTTCTACTGGGTGATCTGTGTAGGGTTGTTTCATCAATTTGGGTTTTGCTTGATAAAGACTATGCTTGTGTTTATCTGGATTACTCCTGTGTCTTGTCTCCACCTTTAATTCTAAACAGCTACCTCAGCAAACATTCCCTCACCAGAAATCATCCTGAATCAATTTCTATCACTCCAAAACATTAATCACTGCTAAAACCCTGACACTTTCTTTCTCAAATTACTACATTTTTCTGTTTCAAGATGACTATCAAATTCTATTTGTTCTCA
This sequence comes from Rattus rattus, assembly GCF_011064425.1. Classification (NCBI taxonomy): domain Eukaryota; kingdom Metazoa; phylum Chordata; class Mammalia; order Rodentia; family Muridae; genus Rattus; species Rattus rattus. The sequence continues at coordinate 7,809,221 of NC_046167.1, read as the reverse complement.
TCACTGTCTCTTCTCAATCTTTATCACCCTCATTGGAAGCTTTACAGAAGCTTAAGTCCTTTACATAAATGACCTGTTTTAGTTATCACAATTCTATTAGATGTTAAAGACACCCTCCTTTCTCCATAAAATTAAATTCTAAAAACACCTTAAAATTTTTAAGATTATAACTCACTCCAAATCAAAATTGACAGAACTGACATGAAACTATTTGCAGTCATTAGTCTATTGATTAATATGAGTCAATCTTACCTTAAAATTATTACTATACTATTGCTACTACATGTTTACGAGAACATTATCTTGAAGGAATGTGTAGAATTATGCAAGTCTAAAATTAGAATCAAGGTATCTGAAGTTAGAGAGATGGTTTAGCACTTAAGATCACTTGCTGCTTTACTAGGGAACCCATGTTCAATTGGCAGCACCCACATAGGGTCAATCACAACCAAAACATTGAGATGACCACAGAAAATGGGTGTGGGCTTTATATCGGGCCTTATTACTTAATGTCCCTACTTGATTTGTGATTTTCTCACTTCATCATGTGGATATGGATTTCCAAAATATTAAAACATTTAAACATTCAACTATCTTTAATAATGTGGTTTTTATAACTTAAAATAACCCCTCTTTCTTTGTAAAAACGCAAACTATGTTCGCTTTGAGTATAAAGAACTACTTATTTTAATTTTATCTTCTTTTATAATATTGTAGCAACAAGTAGAAGGGTATTTGCCACAAATGTAATGTTTAATATATGAGTTTAAAAGAAGAAAATGAATATATTTCACATGTTAAAGTTCTATGATTTAATTAATCAATATTTATTAAATTTCATTTCCATTCCATTTAACTAATGGTTGAATTAATCTTTTATTTTTTTAAATTTATTCTTTAACTTTTTTTTTACTCCAGATTTTATTCTCCTTCCCAGTCCACCCTCTGAAAGTTCCACATTCCACACCTCCTCCCCACCCTCACCCCCCACATTGCCAAGATGATGTCCCCATGTTGCTCACCCCACCAGACCTCCCCACTCCCTAGGGCCACAAGTCTCTTGAGGGTTAGGTGCATCTTCTCTGACTTGGTCCAGACCCAGTAGTCTTCTGCTGTGTATGTGTTAGGAACTTCATATGAGCTGGTGTATGCTACCTGGTTGGTGACTGAGAGATCTGGGGTTACAGGTTAGTTGAAACTGCTGGTCTTCCTAGAGGGTCACCCTCCTCTTCAACTTCTTCTAGCTTTTCCCTAATTTAACCATGGGGTTCCCTGACTTCAGTCATTGGTTGGGTGTAAATATCTGCAGTTGACTCTTTCAGCCACTTGTTGGACCTTACAGAGGGCAGTCAGAATAGGCCCTTGTTTGTTAGCATCAGTTATAGTGTCAGACCTTGGGGCCTACTTCTGAGCTGGATCCCAATTTGAGCATCCTTTTTCTCAGGCTCTTCTCCATTTTTCCTCATGCCGTTCTCTCAGGCAGGAACAATTCTAGGTCAGAGAGTTTGACTGTGGGATGCCAACCCCATCCCTCTTAATGCCCTGTCTTTTTATTGGAGGCAGACTCTACAAGTTCCCTTCCTTCCACTGTGGGACATTTCATCTAAGATCCCTCCCTTTGAGTCCTGAGAGTCTCTCACCTCCCAGGTCTCTGGTATATTCTAGAGGGACCCCCACCTCCTATCTCCTGAGGTTGCCTATTTTGTTTCTTTCTGCTGGCCCACATTGCTTCAGTCCTATTCACACATCCTCCAAATACCTGAACATTTTTCTTCTTCCCTCCCTGTTGCCTTTCCCACTGAGGTCCCTCCCTCCTTCCTCCCTCCTCCTATGACTGCTGTCTTCTCCTTCCCAAGTGAGACTGAGGCATCCTCACTTGAACCCTTCAGCTTGTTAGCCTTCTTGACTTCTGTGGATAGTTTCCTGGAAATTCTGTATTATTTGGCTAATACCCACTTATTAGGGAGTACATACGATGCATATCATTTTGGGTCTGAGTTACCTCACTCAGGATGATGTTTTCTAGTTCCATCTATTTGCCTGCAAAACTCATGATGTCCTTGTTTGTAATAGCTGAGTAGTATTCCATTGTGTAAATGAACTTTATTTTCAGTATCCATTCTTCTGTTGTGGAACATCTGGGTTGTTTCCAGCTTCTGGCTACAATAAACAAGGCCACTATGAACATAGTGGAACATGTGCCCCTGTGGCATTGTGGGTATATTCCCAAGAGTGGTCAGTATAGCCGGATCTTCAGGTAGATTATTTACAATGTTCTGAGGAACCTCCAGGTTGATTTCTAGAGTGGTTGAACCAGCTTGCAATCCTGCCTGTGGGGGTGGCGAGCTGTGGAAGGTACCCTGAATCCTGGTCAAGACAGGTCGAATCCCCAGAAACCCTAATATGGATACCAGGCACATCCCCAGCCTCCCAGATCAAGGCTTCACTAGCTGCAGCCTCCCACAAACACCTGTAGAGAGGTTTGAGACAAACCAGTCACGTAGAGTAATTCCCCAAGCTTCGCCTCCACAGGTGAGGAGGTGACCACAGGTCGTATAGGCTCAAGACAGATCACTCACAGAGGACAATGTCCCAAACCCCTCCTCCACAGGTTAAGACCATGACCACAGGTTACATAGAATCAAGACAATGCCCCAAGTCCCTCCCCCACAGGTGAGGATGTGACCATAGGTCACATAGGCTCAAGACAGATGCTCATATAGCATACAAAGCCCTGTACACCTCCATCCCTTAGGAATATTCATAACAACCTGTAAATGTGCAGAGAGGAATCTTAACATCCACCTCCATATTCTCTTAGCTGCTTCCTGCCCTCGCTCCAGTCTCCTCCTCCTCCTCTCTAAAACTTTTCTCCTGACCATTCTTCTTTCTCATCCAATGAGAGACTTAGACTTTCTCATCCAATAGAGGTACTGTCTTGTCCTTATTTTAATGAGGTTGTTTTAATTATCTCTCCATTTAATTTGATGTTGGCTGTTGGTTTGCCATATATTGCTTTTATTATTTTTAGTCATAGGCCCTGAATTCCTGAGCTCTCCAATATTTTTAACATGAATGGATGTTGTATTTTGTCAAATGCTTTTTAAGCACCTAAAGAAATGACTATCTGATTTTTTTTCTTTGAGGTTTTTTACACAGTGGATTACATTCATGCATTTTCATATATTGATTCAACTTTGCATCCCTGGTATGAAGCCTACTTGATCCTGTTGAATGATAGTTTTGATGTGTTTTTAGATTTGGTTTGCTAGAATTTTATTGAGCATCTTTGCATCAATATTCATTAGTGAAATTGGCCTGAAGTTCTCTTTTTGTTGGTCCTTTTTTGTTGGTTTAGGTATAAGAGTAATTGTGGCTTCATAGCATGAATTAGGTAGTGTTCTATCTGTGTATATTTAGTGGAATAGTTTGAGGAATGAAGGTATTATCTCTTCTTTGAAGGTCTGAGAGAATTCTGCACTAAAGTCATCTGGCCCTTGGCATTTTTTTGGTTGGGAGGTTTTTAATGACTTCTATTTCCTTAGGGAATATGGTACTGTTTAGATAGTGATAGTTAACCTGCTCTTAACTTAATTTTGGTATATAGAATCTTTCTAGAAAACATTCATTTAATCTATATTTTCCAGTTTTGTTCAGTACAGGCTTTTGTAGTAGGATCTGATGATTTTAAAAATTTCCCCAGTTTCTGTTGTTATATCTCTCTTTTAATTTTTGATTTTGCTAGTTCGGATACTACCTCTGTGCCCTGCAGTTAGTTTGCTAGGTGGTTCTCCATCTTGGTTTTCTCAAAGAACCATCTTTTAGTTTTGTTGATTCTGTATATAGTTCTCTTTGTTTCCATTTGGCTGATTTAGGCTGTGACTTTGAATATTTCCTGCCATCTACTTCTCTTGGGTGAGTTTGATTCTTATTTTTCGAGGGCTTTCAGGTCTGCTATTAAGTTGCCAGTGTTGAGTCTCTCCAATTTCCTTACAAGGGCACTTGGTGCTCTGATGTTTTTCTCTTCACACTGCTTTCATTGTGCCCCATAAGTTAGGGTATGCTGTGTCTTCCATCACTTTCATTGAATTCCAAGAAGTCTTTTATTTCTTTCTTTTTTTCTTCCCTGACTAAAATATCATTGAGTAGAGAGTTGCTCAGCTTCCATGTATATGTGGGCTTTCTGATATTGTTGTTCTTGTTGAAGATCCAGTAGACCGGTGGTCCATGGTGATCTGATAGGATACATGGGATTATTTCAGTCCTTTTGTATCTGTTAAGACTTGTTTTGTGACTGGTTATATGGTCAATTTGGAGAAAGTACCATGAGGTGCTGAGAAGAAGGTGGTTTTGTTGTTTGTTTGTTTGTTTGTTTGTTTGTTTGTTTTAGGGTGAAATGATCGGTAGATTCCTTTGGTTCATAACCTCTATTACTTTCATTGTGTCTCTGTGTAGTTTCTGTTTCCATGATCTGGCCATTATTGAGAATGCGGTGTTAAAGTTTTCCATTATTATTTTGTGGGGTTCAATGTGTGCTTTAGTAAAGTTTCTTTTATTAATGTGATTACCCTTGCATTTGGGGCGTAGATGTTCAGAATTAAGGGTTTCTCTTTGAGGATTTTTCCTTTGATTAATATGAATTGTACTTTCTCATCTTGCCTGATAACTTTTATTTGAAAGTCAATTTTAATGGATATCCAGATGGCAACTCTAGTTTGTTTCTTGGGACCATTTCCTTGGATGATTTTTTTTTTTAACATTTTACTCTGAGGTATTGTCTGCCTTTGTTATTGAGGTATGTTTCTTATATGCAGCAAATGCTGGATCCTATTTGCATATCCAGTCTGGTAGTTTACATCTTTTATAGGTGAGTTGTGTCCATTAATATTGAAAAATATTAAAGACCGATTATTGTTAATTCCTGTTACATATGCTTTTGTAGGTGGCATTATGTACAAGTGATTCTCTTTTTGGCTTTGCTGTGAGATGATTAATATCTTGTCTTTTCTTTGGTATAAGTACCCTCCTTGTGTTGGAGTTTTCCTTCTGGAATCCTCTGTAGAGCTGAGTTGGTAGCTAGATATTGTTTGAATTTGGTTATATTCTGGACTATTTTGGTTTCTCTATCTATGTTGGTTGGTAGTTTTGCTGGGTATAGTATAGTAGCCTGGACTGGCATTTGTGTTCTCCTAGAGTCTACATGACCTCTGACCAGGATCTTCTGGCTTTTATTGTCTTTGATGAGAAGTCTGGTATAATTCTGATAGGTCTACCTTTAAATGTACTTTCCCCTTTTCCCTTGCAGCTTTTAATATTCTTTCTTTGTTCTGTGCATTTAGTGCTTTGATTATAATGCAAAAAGGGGATTTTCTTTTCTGGTCCCATTTATTTTGTGTTCCATAGGCTTCTTGTACATTTATGGCCATCTCTTTCTTTAGGTTGGGCTTGTTTTCTTTTATGATTTTTTAAAGACATTTTCAGGTCCTTTGTTCTGGGCATCTTCACTCTCCTCTATTCCTATTATTTTTAGATTTGGTCTTTTCATTGTTTTCAGAATGTTTTGGGTTAGGAGATTTTTATGTTTCAAATTTTCCTTGGCCATTGTGTCTATCTCTTCTAAGGTATCTTCTACACTGGAGATTCTCTCTTCCATCTTGTATCTCTCTTGTATTCTGTTAGTGATGTTTACATCTGAAATTCCTGACCTCTTTCCTAGGTTTTGCATTTCAATGGTTGCCTTCTTTTGTGTTTACTTTATTGATTTTACTTCCTATTTTAGGATCTTGGACCACTTTGTTCAATTTCTTCACCTATTTGATAGTGTTTTCCTGTATTTCTCTAAGATATTTTGTTTGATTGTTTGCTTGTTTGTTCGTTTCCTCTTTAATGGCTTCTACCTGTTTACCTGTGTTTCCTGTATTTCTTTCAGGAAAATTTTTAGTTTCCTTCTTAAAGGACTCTATTATCTTTATGAGATAGGATTTTACATCAGCTTCCTGATTTTCTGGTATGTTGACATATCCAGAGATTGTTGTGGTGGAAGAACTGGGTTCTGATGATGCCAGAGTATCTTGGCTTCTGTTGTTTATGGTCTTGAGCTTGCCTTTTGTCACCTGGTTATCCTTAGAATTTGCTGGTCTGGGCATCTCTGTTTGTAGCCTGCCTCACGTGTCCTTGGGTTACTTCAGGTCTTCTCGTAGGTCTGTGGTCCTGGTTGTAGCAGACCTCCTGTAGGGCCTTCAGACTGTGAGGTCTTCAAAGGAGCATGTATAGTGGTGACCTGTTGCTCTGGCTGCAGTGGCTTTTTTGGGAGGCCTTCAGGGAGGCCTTTAGACTGTGGGGTGAGAAGCTGCTGATCTTTTGCCCTGGCTACATCAGATCTCCTAGGATTACTTCAGACTATTGGGTCTTCAGAGGAGCAGTCAAGCTGTTGCACTGTGTACAGCTGCTCTCCAGATAGGCCTTCGAACTGTGGTATTTGTTGCCCACTGCCAAGCACACAGCAGAACTCCTGGATGCCTTCAGGCTGTGATGTCAGTTGCACTGTGTATATTGAAACTCCTGGGATGTCTTCAGACTAAGGTGTCATTAGGGGAGCAGGCAAACTAGTGAGCTTCCCTGGCAGAAGGCCATGGCCCAAAAGGCATCCCTTTTATTGTTTTACTGCCCTTTCTACCTTACTCACATTTTAATTTTGTACTCCTATATTTATTCTACCTTTTTTATTATTAGGTAAAAGTAAACTGTTGTAAATTTGGTTTGTTTATTGTCAAGAATGTATAAGGCAATGCTTATTGTCTTGTGGCCAGTGAATTATTAAAGTATTCCAAATGTATACTGCTCTAATCAGCTTTGTATGTTTGATTCTGTTCAATAGTATTGGTTTACAACTAATTTATACTGAGATTTTATTTTTGTACTTGGTAAAAAAATTTTATACTGGACTTAGCAACAATGTATACAGTTGTTGCTTTGCAAAGAGAAATTTTCAGAAGACGCAGCCTGATACCAGCCCCTAGTTATTTGGGGCTGATGCCTTATGAGCATGTATTTGCTGTACTTTCTCTATCATTATTCTCCCCTACTTTACTGGAAACTGAGTGAACTGATTTATGTGCCATAACTTCATCATAAAGGGCTGTCCTTCTGTGTGCATTGACTGGTTATCAGCCTTCATAAGTGACAGTGTGCCAAGAGACCAAAACCATAATTCATAACTGATATCTTGCTTTTGACCTTGCTGCCTTTTCTAATTTTTCTTCCTGTCGAATACTTTCTAGGAACTTTTCATTCTCCTTTTTTCTCCATTGTTTTTCTACACTCAATCACATGCCTTTTCTTTTTCTCCTTCAGAAATCAAATGTAGTGTGAAAGACAAGGGAATCAGTCATTGACCACTAAGAAGGAAATCATCTTGAACATCATAGATTGGGATTTTAATTGGGTTAGTGAGCCTTTTCTACACAAAGACAGCAAAGACCTTGCAAAGGTCATTGTGAAGGACACTGTCAGAACACGAACTCCTTGGCATATTCCACATATCCATATATGTTTAATAAAATCATGTATTTTGATGAATTATTGCATAATCTAGGAAAGTTATTTCTATACATACTAACAACTCACTGTTTAAGAAAGAAACCCATAATGACTTTTTCTGGTAGTTATTTAACATTAATTCAATTAAGTTATGTAGTTTGAAAGCATTAAAATTTGTAGGTAAATAAGGTTACATTTGATATCCAATGGTTGTTTATAGAATTTTAGGTCAAACTTTAACCAATGTTAAAAATAACATGTTAGTCCAGAAAGTTGAAACTAAACATTCAAGCTTTCATTAAACAAATGACTATTTAGTGTGTAAATAAAGCCAAGCTATATTTTAAGTGGAAGAATTGCAGGTGTGAAAAAGATGGCAAAAACCATTGTTTTATTTTTCATTTCTTTCTTTTTTACTGATTATAGTTTCCTCTTCCTTTACTTCTAGTTTCTCCCAACTCACCTCTACCCATATATACTCTCTTTTAGTCACTTATTAGAAAAGAACACGTTTCTAAGAGATACCAAATAAATATGACAAAATAAAACATAATAAAATGAAGCAAACCTATCCCATTGAGCTTAACACAGGATCCCAACAAGAGTGGAGGAGTCCCAAGCACAAGAGCCATAGACCCACTTGTTCACAAGGTCAGGAGTTCCATAAAAATACTAAACTAATAGCTATTATATATATATATATATATATATATATATATATATATATATATAGAGAGAGAGAGAGAGAGAGAGAGAGAGAGAACCTTGTGCAGAAATATGTCCTGTGCTTGGTTCTTCAGTCTCTGTGAACTTAAATGCATCTTGCTTAGTTGATTCAGAAGGCCTTATTCTCCTGGTGTCCTCTACTGCCTCTGGATCTTACTGCCATTCTGCTTCCTCTCCAAAGGATTCCTTGATCTCTGAGGGAGAGATTTGATGGAGATCTTCAGTTTAGACTTGTTCTCTGAATAATGTTTGGCCATGGGTCTCTGAATCTGTTCTTATCTGCTGCTAGAGGAAGCTTCTCTGATGATAGTCATATAGAGCATTGATCAATGAGTATAGCAGAGTATCATTGGGAATCATTTTATTGATACTGACTTTTAGACCAGCAGTGTTTGGTTTTACCCTAGGTCTCTGAGCTATCTACTCTCTGGTTCTCTGATATCCAAGCAGAATCAAGTATGAGTTCCCTCACATGAAGTGAGAAGGGTCCTTGTCCTTGTGGACCATAAACTGTCCTGGAGAAATCAACCAGTGTAATTTTAGAAAATCCAGAATGATAGGAGTTTTAAATATTAATGCTAATGGGCACAGCATAAGTGAACAGAACCCACTCTGAACATTCCAGAAAAGTTTCTAAAGAGGTGACATTAAAAGTATTAAAACACACACACACATACAAACTCACACACACAAACACAAACACACACACACACTCAAAATGAACCCTGACTGTTGCCACACAGAAGACATACAGAGACCATGGGTACTAAGCTGAGCAAGTAAGTGGTGGAGAGATATAAGAGAAAGAGACACAGAATAGTAGAATGATATTTGCGCAATAAAGAAAAGGCAGAATGAAGACTGGAAAGTAGTAAGGAACAGCCTGATGAGAGTAGACTGTGATGACACCTGAGGCCATGGTGAGGAACTTACCCATGTGGCCACTGAGGGCCAACTCTGGGTCTATGGATCTGCAGTAGTAGAAGTGAAGGGGTGTGGACCGGAGGACTCTGTCAATGTTAGTGGCCCATGTTACTACCAAAGGCCATGTGGAAGTATTTAGTATGGGCTGCCACCTCGAACCATGCTGATATCAAGGACTGTGCAGACCTGGCCCTACCCCTCCTGTGGGCAGCTCAGGAGAGTTGGCACAGAGGATGTGAAAGCAGATGAGCTAGTTCTAACTAGGGTAAAGCTGACCCTGGTGCACGGGTGTAGGTGACCTAGCCAGAGGATATGAGAGTAGGAGTGCTTGCCAGTTCCTTGCCTGCTGATGCACTTCAATGAGATGGCTCCGACCCTCTCCTCTGCAGTCTTGGAGACCTGGCCCAGGGAGTATGGATGCAGGAGTATTGGCCATGTTAGTATGAGTGGGAGAACTGTTAGGCTGTCCAACTCAGCTACTACCCAGGCCCAGATCCAGGGTTTTGAGTGGGCCCACCCCAACTTCAGCCCCATCTACCAACTGCTGAAGCTTGTGAAGGAGCTGTTCCTTCAGAAGCAAAGGTGCAAGATCTCCCCCACTCAGGGAAACAACAGGATATCCAACAGGAGTCCTAGTGAGGATTCGATACCAATGGCATAGCCCAAGCCAGATGGCTTGAACCAGACCCATGACTCATTCCAGTGAAAATATACAAGGAAACCTATTTGGGCAACAGTGGAATATGAAGCTTCACAGGTCTCATTTCCTTTACCATTTTTTTTTCTTGGCTTTCTTTAAGGGATTTATTTATTTCTTCCCATTGTTTGCATTTTTCTGGATTTCGTTAAGGGGTTTATCTGTTTCATCTTTAAGGATCTCTATCATCTTTGTAAAATTAGTTTTATGGCTGTTTTCATGTCCTTCAGTTGTGTTGGTTGCTGTGGGAGGATAGCTGGCCTCCAGAGGTGCCATATTGCCCTGGCTATTGTTCATTGTGCTCCAATATTAGAGTCTAAGTATCTGGGTCTGAGATTAATATAGGTCTAGAAGCCGATTTGCTGAGTTTTGTTACGTTGGATAGACGTCTTGTTCCTGGTTTCTGTTTTCTTCTCTGGTCTCCTGGTCTTTATGATCTGCATTTAGGTGACCAGTGTGACCTTGTGTGTATCACAAAGTCTTTATCAGAGTTGGGGCTGGTCTGCTCTATACCTGCTCTACGTGAAGCTACAGGCACAGCAAAGGTGGTAAAGAAAAGGGTCTAAAGATATCTGTCATATTTGCATAATTGATTCTGGTCATAAAAGTGGAATATAGATTCTGGTCTTCATCTGTGCCCAGAGGTAAGACAGTCCAACAGCACTCAGTACTAAAATCCTGCCAGGAGAGAGCTGGTCTCCCTGGAGTATACTCACTCCTAAGCCCACAGATGAGACCCAACTTTTGCTCCAATAACTATCCAAACAGGGACCCACCAGGAACACACAGGGCAATAGGAGTCATGGAGCAGCCGAGCACAGGATCTTTCTAGATTCCATGTGCAACCAGAGCCAAGGCTGTCACCCAGACATCTGGATCAAATCTTGCCCAGAGAGAGCTGGTCTCCAAGGAGTGCTCTCACTCATAGGATCACAGGATCATAAGCTCACAGGAGGGAAAAGATCCAGTCCAAGACAACAAGACCAACTAACATCAGAGATAACCAGATGGCAAGAGGCAGCACAAGAACCTAAGCAACAGAATCCAAGTCTACTTGGCATCTCAGAACCCTGTTCTCCCACCAGAGCAAGTCCTAGATACCACAATGCATGGGAAAAGAAAGATTTGGATTTAAAATCACATCTCAAGATAATGAGACATAAATAAATCCCTTTAAAAAATAAAGGGGAGCATAGGCAAACAAGTAGAAGCCATTAAACAGGAAACATAAAATTCCCTTTAAAAGTTACAGGAAAACACAACCAAACAGGTGAAGGAATTAAACAAAACCATCCAGAATCTAAAATTGGAAATAAAAACAATTAAGAAATCAAAAGGGGGAAAGAAGCCCGGAGACAGAGAACTTTGGATGGAAAGAGATAGGGAGTCATAGATGCAAGTATCACAAACAGAATACAAGAGATAAAAGAAAGGATCTTGGAGCCAGAAGATACCATAGAAAAAATTGACACAATAGTAAAAAAAAAAAAAATTCAAAGTGCTCCTAACCCAAAACATCCAGGAAATCCAGGACACAATAAGAAGACCAAACCTAAGGCTGATTGGTAGAGAAGACAGTGAAAAAAGTGGGGGGACCCTCTGAAAGTACCAGAGTCCTGGGAGGTGAGATACTCTCAGGACTCAAAGGGAAGAACGTGAGATGACATACCCAACAGTGGGGAAAGGGAACTTGTAGAGTCCATCTCTGATAAAAAGACAGGGTATCAAGTGGAGGAATGGGGTTGCCATCCCACCGTCAAAAATTCTAATCCAGAATTGTTTCTGTCTAACTGAACTGCAGGGACAAAAATGGAGAAGGGACTGGGGGAAAGCCAGTCCAGTGACTGGCCCAACTTTGAATCTATCCCAAGAGGGAGGCTCCAAGGCCTGACATATTGGTGCTATGGTGTGCTTACAGACAGGAGCCTAGCATGGTTGCCCTCTGAAAGGTCCACCAAGCAGCTGACTGAGACAGATACAGACACTTACATCCAACCATTGGACTGAAGTCAGACACCCCTGTGGTTGAATTAGAGAAAGGTTGGAAGAGGATGAGGAGGAGGGCAGCACCATAGGACGACCAGCAGTCCTAACTAACCCACACCTCAGGGAGCTTCCAGAGACTGAGCCACCAACCAGGCAGCATAAAGAGCTGGTGTGAAGCCACTGACACATATATAGTGTCAGTGTCCCCAGTCTGGTCTGGCCTCAGTGGGAGAAGAGGCACCTAACTGTTGAGAGACTTGAGGCCCACGAGTTTGAGAGACCTAGTGGGGAAGGGGGCATCCTATTGGAGACAGGGGGAGGAAGAATGAGATAAGGAACTGTGGGAGGGGGGATTTGGAGGGGGCAATAACTGGATTGTCAAAAAAATAAGTTAAAAAACATTTTAAAGATATTTTATTATAACTCAAGAGAATTTTCATGCTAGTAAAATCAACCATAAAAGTTGAGTCATTATGTTTTAGTCCTTCTCTGGGAAAGAAAAATCAGTCTTGGCTTCTGTGAGGCTATTAGGTCTATGTATTCTTGAAGTGACTTTTATTTACTCATCATTTAGATTCTACATGATTCCTGAACAGTGTCTAATCTTTGGGTATCATTTACTTCCTTATACTTTTGTCATCATTGTGCTTGCTTAAAGATATTTAAAATTTTAAAACGGTATGTCAAAAAGAATTTATGGATGCACCAAATATACAAAATGAGTTTTATTTAATTAGAACATTTGGAGGTTATTCCATTTGTGTTTATAATATTAAGTAGAGTGAAGGTCAGCAGTTCTAACAGTTACTACATTTCTGTCTTTACATATTTAATTTTATAGATCATAGCTACTAATCAAATTTACATAAATATAATTGTAATTCGTATTCTATAGTATATGTAAATGGGCAAAATATTAAAACTTGTTGAGTGATTTTTCTCTATCTTATAAAGGCTTAGACTAATATAATTTCAGCAAAAGTACAGGGATATATATATATATATATATATATATATATATATATATATTCCAAACTCACTTATTATTAACACCTAAAATCCACCTGGCTACACTTGTCATAATAGTTCAAGACTTTATATGAAGGTGATCTGAAGATATACTTTTTCACTTTTCAGCTCAATTTTAAAAATATAGTTGCACTTGTGTCCTCTAAACCTCCTGTTGTTTACAATGACGTCAACAGTTTCCTTGTTTGGGGAGATATTTCCAGTCTTGAGGAATGCTAGCCAAGTATTTTGTATAATGTCAATCCACTGGCACTTATGCTAGCCCTTCTCTGCAACCCACAGTCGAAGGGTGAGAATTTAAGCTCCATGTCTTTCACAGCAGAACATTTCTGTCAATTTTCCAAAATTCTTTAGCGTAGCAGGTTTGTCTGTTTTCTGCAATTCATTTATTCTGTGTATTTTTTGTTTATAGGTTGGGCTTGTTTACATCGGTTGTCACCATGCATTATAAAGCAGCAGTACATTGGTTGTTTTGTTCATTTCCTTCACACTTTGGGGACTGGAACTCTTCAACTTTGCCTATGTAGCCCGTTGACATATTCCCCCATCATTAAGAGTCTGTTTGACCACTTCATCACTTCATCACTTTCTGGGAATATAAAACACACCGAATTCCTGAATGTCCTTGGTCTTGGTCCATCTCTGTTGTTCCACAAATTTACAGCATCCTTTTGTTTGAGAATAGGATTATAGTGTATATCTGAGCACCAAGGATGCTCCTTGACAATCCAATCTTATTTGTATGGCTCTAGTTGGTAGTGGGAGACTACATACATGGTTATGAGTTTAGTAATCTACATATACAGTTCTACAGACAAACATACCTATAAGCATTTCATTATCTCTTCAGACTGCTCTAAAAGTAAGCTCATGGTATCTCTAACCATGGTCTATTATCACACAAATCAGTCAGTTCTTCTCTAGTGTCCCATTTGTAATCTTTCACTCAAACAGCAAGAAAATTTCCCCCTACCATTTTTTACCTAACATCTTTAAAATTTTAGTATGAATCATCCCCATGTAAGCCATGCATCTGTATGAACTTTATTAACTATCAAACATTGCTTATGTGCATTTACTTGCCTTTTTCTTACAAATCCATTTATTTATAGATTTATTAGGTCTGTGAGATTGTTATACACATCATTCATGCATTTCAACTGATTTTTTTCAGATTCTAAACCATTTGGACTATTCAACCCCCTAAGTCATACATTAAGTTTATTTTTAATCTTTCATATTACCTGGGTTTTGATGGATGCTCAATGTCTTATACCAATGCTTTAGTATAGTATAATGAATTTGTAGAAATGTTTACCTGTCACAGAAAGTACCCTCTCTAAAGTTATAGTTGTCTTCATATATTCCTAAACCACTGCTATTGCTATTAGTGCAGAATTGTCCAGTATTTTGACATTTTCGTCTGAGGTAGAACAATGGTTCTTCAAATATTGTAAGTGTTCTGTGGGCCAGGGACACAGGTCATAGATAAAGCATGTGTTTAAAATATTGCAGGCTCTGTGTTCAATGCCCACAACCAACTGAACTGAATGTGTCATTGGCTATCCTCAGTGTTGTGTTTCATAAAGAAATGGTAAATATGTACAGAAGTACAGGACCACAGCTCTGTGACAAATTAGTCAGTTTTTTTTTTTTAATTTTCACATAAGAACACCTTGAAGCAGGGGCTGTCCCTGAGCCTGTTACCTGCTTGTCTGTGGATCTCACATGTCTAAATTGAACACATTATCTGGCCTCAGTGGGAGAGGATACACCTAGTCCTGTAGTGACTTGACACTCAGGGGTGGAGGAATATTACTGGTGGTGTGAGGCACCTTCTCTAAAGAGAAGGGGAAGGCAGAATGGGGAGTGGCCTTGCATAAAGGGTACTTGGAAGAGAAGGGCTGATATTGGGTTGAAAAGTAAATAAACAAATACATTTTTAAAAGAGAAAGAAAGCTGTGAGGAGACCTTGTTGCAAAGTAGTGTAGATAGCAGTGTGGTACAATGATTATTGACCCAGTACTATCTTTCTTGCTAAACTTACCCCTTTCCAGTCTTTCACTACAAAAACCAACCAGATTATTTGGATTATTCAAACAATTTGTTTTTCATAGTTAATTTGTATAAATGATGACAAATGAACACTTTGGCATCCTGCTACCTTATGACTTCTTATTACCTGATATTCTCAGGTAGCCTAGCATCTACTCTTTTTCTACGTTTCTAATAGTTTACATAATGCTCTGTATTATCCAAAGGTTTTGATTGTTATTATCAGGAAGTCAAGAGAGGGATAAAATATTTCCCAAAGGAAAAAATGATGGTGACTTAACAGGTATAGCATTAATAGATAAATATATGAGTCATTTAGAATCCGTAAAAATCTTTTGAATATGAAGATATCAGTGGAAATGGTTTAGTATTGACTATTCAATTATCTGGTGAAACTCCATATGTTTATATAAAACATCAGATGAAATCCCTGAGCTAATTTCCTGGTTAACACATATTTAAAATGTAAAGTGGCTTAATCTTATGAGTATGTCCCATTACATTTCTTTACTAGACATAGAGAGAAAGCTTTGAATGGGGCAAACACCTTGTAATGCCCCATATACAGCACACATCACAAGGTAATCAACCCAAGGCCTTAAAAAAGAATACCCTTGGCAGGGACTAGGGAGCCAAAGTTTAGAACAGAGGCAGAAGGAACACCCATTCAGAGCCTGCCCCACATGTGCCCCATACATATATAGCCACCAAACTAGAGAAGATGGATGAAGCAAAGAAGTGCAGGCCGACAGGAACCGGATGTAGATCTCTCCTGAGAGTCACACCCAGAATACAGCAAATACAGAGGCGAATGCCAGCAGCAAACCACTGAACTGAGAGCGGGACCCCCGTTGAAGGAATCAGAGAAAGGACTGGAAGAGCTTGAAGGGGCTGGAGACCCCTTATGAACAACAATGCCAAGCAACTAGAGCTTCCAGGGATTAAGCGACTACCCAAAGACTGACCCTGGACTCCAACCTCATAAGTAGCAATAAATAGCCTAGTAAGAGCACCAGTGGAAGGGGAAGCCCTGGGTCTTGCCAAGACTGAACCCCCAGTGAACGTGATTGTTGGCGGGAGGGCAGTAATGGGGAGAGGACAGGGAGGGGAAAACCCATAGAGAAGAGGGATGTTGGCCTGGAAACCGGGAAGGGGAATAACAATCGAAATGTAAATAAGAAATGCTCAAGTTAATAAAGATTAAAAAAAAAAGATTAGGGGCTGGAGAGATGGCTCAGTGGTTAAGAATAGCAGGGGTGGGTAGATGGGATGGGAGGTTTCTGGAGAACAGGAAAGGGGATAACATTTGAGATGTAAATAAAGAAAATAGCCAATAAAAAGATTAAAATAGAGTGTTTTTTTATTTTTGAAATTTAACCAATTGTTTATTAGTGTATATTTTTTTTTAGTTCTGTTTAATTAATTGTGTCCTTGGAAGTATTGAATTAATTCTATGTGAAAACAAATGTCAGTCCATGGTCAGTGAGTTGGTGAAGTAATAGAATGCATGGGAGTGGCATTTTCCATACATTTTAGAAAGGACTGAAATCGAGACATTAATAAATGTGAAGAGAGGCAAAGAATTGGAAATTGAATGCATACCCACCCTGTAAATACGTGTGTGTGGTGAGACGTAGTCATTATAGTAATTTTTTCATGAATTAGACTATTTAGTTTCCATACTGGTAGGCTCTATATCTTTTCACTAGTTTATTCAAGAATGTAACATTGAAATTGTTAATATATGAAAATGGGATGTTTTCTGGATAAACAAACAAGTAGGCAGGAATGTAAAAAAAAGTGCATTTAAAAACTTACAATTATAGGGCTAAGAATTGATGCTCTATTCTGTATTTATACATATTAGAATATATAAAGTATTAGATACATTAGAGTGATATTTTATGACGGAAGGTCTACAACACAATTAACTCTCATTTTGTTCTTTTATTACCACATACCAATCAAAATGTTCAAGTCTTTCAGTCTTTTTACTTTTAACAGTAGCCTAGTTATAAGATTTAGAAAATAATTCATATTTTATTGATTAAAGGAAGCACGTGACATTTTTGATGTTATTTGTTGAAAACCCTTTTGAGGCTTAACATATTTCAAGGGGGCTGTATGAGTGTTACATAAGTGGATGCCTGTGAAAATGTTACAATTTATAAATTAAGATAGACTTTTATCACTATCCTTGCCTATGATATTCTTAAGTGTCAGACAGATCCCCTCAGTTTAATCTTTAATTTAATTCAGCATCCCTTTGATTCCCAATCACTATAACATCACTGAGAGTCAAAGGCTAACCTTGAAAAGGAATGTCTTTCATCATCAGAGATATGAAATCCCCAATGGAATCTATGTGTGAATTCCCATCCCCTTTAGTGCAGATATTTTGCAAGTCTCGGTGGATAAGTGTATGTTGTTTAGGAAACTGTGTCAAAAGTGTTATCTATGAATTGGTAGTTATGTTGAAAAATTAATTTTAGACCAGTTGATGGACAGTTCCACCTTCTGCTTGTTCCCTAATACAAAGAGAGAACAATTGGATCAAGTATTATTTAGCCTCTATTGAATGAGGCACATTCATTCTCCAAAGCCAGAGATGATAAATATGAAACTTGGTTTGATCTTTCCTTCAGATATTTCTCTTTGTAAAGTTTTCTATATCCTTAAAATACAAATAAATTATATATTTCACAGCTGTGCATTACAAATTCATATGAGCATCTTGCCTGATTTTCTAGATGCCATTCTATTAAATATGCCCCTATTCCATTATTTAAAACTCCCTTCTAAGAGCAGATTCCTTTATTCAGGAAGAACAATGAAACAGCAGCCAGGAGTACTGATTATTTGGATGCTAACCATAAATATTTTGTGATATTAATGTTTTTCTCCTTTGGTAAATATCTATTATCACGATCTATTAATCATCCTGTCCCTGATTCTCTGCTGCTGTTGGGATAAAATAGCCTGAAAGAAAAAGAACCTTTGAGAGGAAAGGAATATTCTGGTTTACATTTCAAGGGGACAGTTCATCCTGAAGGGAAAGGCAAGCAGACAGGGGCATGAAGCAGCTCCTCACGTTTACGATTGGAAGCAGAGTGCTCTGAACTCATGAAGCTCTCTGTCTTCACTGTCACCTTCTAGGAGGCAGACAAGGAACAGCAGACAGGCCTCCCCATCTCAAAACAGTCACCATAATGCCCCATAGGCATGCCTGGAAGCTGATATGCCGTTGATCCCATACAATTCTTGGGAAAAGCTGGAACCAAAACACCACAGAGCACTATGCATAAGGAAAGTCCTCCTGATTCCCAGCTGAGTTCTTAGCTTAATACAGATGTCATTTTTATTGGCCATTAGGGTTATGATACATGTCATGTCACATTACAATTCTATAAGCATTCATATATCAGTATGCTAAACTCCTTGTTGATCAATCTCCATTTTTTTGAGGAAATATTTACATGTGTATTTTAAACTAACTTTTTGATTTGAAAAATTATATGCTGAAACTGATATAGCTGGTTCCTAAATAGTTATTGTTTTGAATGTAAAAATATTGTGATTATGTAATTATAGAATGCTTCAAATCTGACTGACTTGGGTATTAAGTTACATACAAAAATAGCTGATTTTCTATGCATTTTTCTGCCTCCTCTTTCTCTGTATTAGTGAACTAAGCTCGTAGGAGGAATGTACAACTGGAATTATTAGATATGATGGTTAAAAAGTTGGAAAAAGGCATCAAGAACAATAAACTCAGTAATCCTATAACTTCTTTCAGATTTTAGTCAACACAAAGAATTTTGTATATATGCCAGGATAGGTGGATTTATCTAATATGGACATCATAATGTGAATACCTATGAAAGTACTAAAAACATATTCATTTCTAATCCCACCGGTAGTGCTTTGAGGAAAGGTGTGGATGGGTCAGTATGTCTGTACTCATGAGATAAACTACAGCAAGAGTGTTATCAGAGTTCCACTGTTTTTCTTATCATTTTTTTAATGGACTTTTACTTGGCCAAGAGCTTGCCTGCCATGTGTTATTGCTTCCTATTATTAGGGGCTTTGGTTATCCCACTAATACAAGCTTCTTTCATTTCAGACAGACAAAGGACTTTTGGAAGTCTGGCAACAAAGTGAACCAGAGCCTGATAATCACTGGCGAAGGGCCACTGTCCTGTTGGGGAAATTGAGGAACTTTGAGGTCATATTTCAAGGCATCAGGACAAGGGATCTAGGAGGGGGAGCTGCCATAGATGATATTGAATTCACAAACTGCACAACTGGTGAGTCTCCATGAAGTCTTCCTGTCTGGAAAGACATTTAGAGGGTGCCCATTGTCATCCCTGGTATGTTTATAAATTGTCACCTGTCCATATATTTTGTCTGTATGCACAAATACATTGAAAAGTACAGTTTAGTTATGTGAACTTTAAAATGCCTATTAAGATGTAATATCTGTCCATAATCCATCTGGGCTATTGTAACAGGATGTCATACAAATTTTGTGTCTAAGGAAAAGCAGCTCACGGTTCTAGATGGTTTCTTTCATAACCATCATAAATCATAAATGCCAGCTCATGCAGTGTTTTCAGATAGTACCTTTCTGCTGGGTCATAGTGCTGAAGAGCAAATTTGCTCTCTAAGTCCTATGCTTGTATCTTATTCACTGTTGTCAGCTTTATCCTCGTGACCCACTGCCATCCTTCAAAGGCCCTACCTTCTAATAAGATCATTGAAAGTTAGTGTAACAACAGAGAATTTGAATGGGATTTCAATAGTTTAAAAACCACAATACTACAGGGTTGGGGATTTAGCTAAGTGGTAGAGCTCTTACCTAGGAAGCGCAAGGCCCTGGGTTCAGTCCCCAACTCTAAAAAAAAAAAAAACCAAAAAAAAAAAAAAAAAAACCCACAATACTTTCTCATTATTCAAATGTAAAATGTAAGTCCACTTGTATACCATTCCTTTTCTACCATGAAGAATTTATCTCTTTTAAATTTATTTTCTACACTATATAAAATGCCAAGTCTGAGATTTACATACATATCTTTAGTATCAATTAACAAAAAATGAACTAATAAGATTGAAAGTAGATCCTAATGTATGCACAAGAAATAAATTTAAGACCATATCAAGCAGAACTTGAATTGGA
The DNA here is from genome assembly GCF_011064425.1 of Rattus rattus. Taxonomy (NCBI): domain Eukaryota; kingdom Metazoa; phylum Chordata; class Mammalia; order Rodentia; family Muridae; genus Rattus; species Rattus rattus. The sequence continues at coordinate 7,789,089 of NC_046167.1, read as the reverse complement.
AACTATCCTTGGGATATTTTAAAATGCAGTTCCAACATTAGAACTGCATTCAGATAACAATGTGAAAGAATTTTGCAACCCTTTCTGACATGTCTAAGTGTGAAGTCTAGCTACAGATTTTCTTTATAGAACTACCTAGTAAATGTCAAAAAAATTATAAATAAGTTTGTGTTTGTACAGTTTCAGCTTGCAAAATTCTTTTAGGGAAATTTGTTGGTTTAAGATCCAAAATAGTCCTGTGTGATATATACTGACAGTTAAAGCCACTCCTGTGTATTTCTGTGCAGACCCAGCTGTCAGCAAGCCAATGGGAAAGAGGAGCTAAACCTGTATGTGAATTATTTTTAATCTGGCTTTTGTATTTTTTTTTTTATTTATTTTTTTTTTATTAACTTGAATATTTCTTATATACATTTGAGTGTTATTCCTTTCCGGTTTCCGGCAAACATCCCTTCCCCCCCCCTTCCTTATGGGTGTTCCCTCCCCACCTCCCCCATTGCTGCCTCCCCCGACAGTCTAGTTCACTGGGGGTTCATTCTAGCAGGACCCAGGGCTTCCCTTCCACTGGTGCTCTTACTAGGATATTCATTGCTACCTATGAGGTCAGAGTCCAGGGTCAGTCCATGTATAGTCTTTAGGTAGTGGCTTAGTCCCTGGAAGCTCTGGTGGCTTGGCATTGTTGTACATATAGGGTCTCGAGCCCCTTCAAGCTCTTCCAGTTCTTTCTCTGATTCCTTCAACGGGGGTCCTATTCTCAGTTCAGAGGTTTGCTGCTGACATTCGCCTCTGTATTTGCTGTATTCTGGCTGTGTCTCTCAGGAGCGATCTACACTTCTGCACTTCTTTGCTTCATCCATCTTGTCTAATTGGGTGGCTGTATATATATGGGCCACATGTGGGGCAGGCTCTGAATGGATGTTCCTTCAGTCTCTGTTTTAATCTTTGCCTCTCTCTTCCCTGCCAAGGGTATTCTTGTTCCCCTTTTAAAGAAGGAGTGAAGCATTCACATTTTGATCATCCATCTTGAGTTTCATTTGTTCTAGGCATCTAGGGTAATTCAGGCATTTGGGCTAATAGCCACTTATCAATGAGTGCATACCATGTATGTCTTTCTGTGATTGGGTTAGCTCACTCAGGATGATATTTTCCAGTTCCAACCATTTGCCTACAAATTTCATAAACTCGTTGTTTTTGATAGCTGAGTAATATTCCATTGTGTAGATATACCACATTTTCTGTATCCATTCCTCTGTTGAAGGGCATCTGGGTTCTTTCCAGCTTCTGGCTATTATAAATAAGGCTGCGATGAACATAGTGGAGCACGTGTCTTTTTTATATGTTGGGGCATCTTTTGGGTATATGCCCAAGAGAGGGATAGCTGGAACCTCAGGCAGTTTAATGTCCAATTTTCTGAGGAACCTCCAGACTGATTTCCAGAATGGTTGTAGCAGTCTGCAACCCCACCAACAATGGAGGAGTGTTCCCCTTTCTCCGCATCCTCGCCAGCATTTGCTGTCACCTGAGTTTTTGATCTTAGCCATTCTCACTGGTGTGAGGTGAAATCTCAGGGTTGTTTTGATTTGCATTTCCCTGATGACTAAAGATGTTGAACATTTCTTTAGGTGTTTTCAGCCATTCGGCATTCCTCAGCTGTGAATTCTTTGTTTAGCTCTGAACCCCATTTTTAATAGGGTTATTTGTCTCCCCTGCATGGTCTAACTTTTTTTGAGTTCTTGTATATTTTGGATATAAGGCCTCTATATCTGTTGTAGGATTGGTAAAGATCTTTTCCCAATCTGTTGGTTGCCATTTTGTCCTAACCACAGTGTCCTTTGCCTTACAGAAGCTTTGCAGTTTTATGAGATCCCATTTGTCAATTCTTGATCTTAGAGCATAAGCCATTGGTGTTTTGTTCAGGAAATTATTTCCAGTGCCCATGTGTTCCAGATGCTTCCTAGTTTTTCTTCTATTAGTTTGAGTGTGTCTGGTTTGATGTGGAGGTCCTTGATCCACTTGGACTTAAGCTTTGTACAGGGTGATAAGCATGGATCGATCTGCATTCTTCTACATGTTGACCTCCAGTTGAACCAGCACCATTTGCTGAAAATGCTATCTTTTTTCCATTGGATGGATTTGGCTCCTTTGTCAAAAATCAAGTGACCATAGGTGTGTGGATTCATTTCTGGGTCTTCAATTCTGTTCCATTGGTCTATCTGTCTGTCTCTGTACCAATACCATGCAGTTTTTATCACTATTGCTCTGTAATACTGCTTGAATTCAGGGATACTGATTCCCCCTGAAGTCCTTTTATTGTTGAGGATAGTTTTAGCTATCCTGGGTTTTTTGTTATTCCAGATGAATTTGCAAATTGTTCTGTCTAACTCTTTGAAGAATTGGATTGGTATTTTGATGGGGATTGCATTGAATCTGTAGATCGCTTTTGGTAAAATGGCCATTTTACTATATTAATCCTGCCAATCCATGAGCATGGGAGATCTTTTCCACCTTCTGAGGTCTTCTTCAATTTCTTTTCTTCAGTGTCTTGAAGTTCTTATTGTACAGATCTTTTTTACTTGCTTGGTTAAAGTCACACCGAGGTATTTTATATTATTTGGGTCTATTATGAAGGGTGTCGTTTCCCTAATTTCTTTCTCGGCTTGTTCTCTTTTGTGTAGAGGAAGGCTACTGATTTATTTGAGTTAATTTTATACCCAGCCACTTTGCTGAAGTTGTTTATCAGCTTTAGTAGTTCTCTGGTGGAACTTTTGGCATCACTTTAAATATACTATCATATCATCTGCAAATAGTGATATTTTGACTTCTTCTTTTCCGATCTGTATCCCTTGATCTCCTTTTTGTTGTCTGATTGCTCTGGCTAGAACTTCAAGAACTATATTGAATAAGTAGGGAGAGAGGGCAGCCTTGTCTAGTCCCTGATTTTAGTGGGATTGCTTCAAGTTTCTTCCATTTAGTTTAATGTTAGCAACTGGTTTGTTGTATATGGCTTTTTACTATGTTTAGGTATGGGCCTTGTATTCCTATTCTTTCCAGGACTTTTATCATGAAGGGGTGTTGAATTTTGTCAAATGCTTTCTCAGCATCTAATGAAATGATCATGTGGTTTTGTTCTTTCAGTTTGTTTATATAATGGATCACGTTGATGGTTTTCCGTATATTAAACCATCCCTGCATGCCTGGGATGAAGCTTACTTGATCATGGTGGATGATTGTTTTGATGTGCTCTTGGATCTGCTTTGCCAGAATTTTATTGAGTATTTCTGAATCGATATACATAAGGGAAATTGGTCTGAAGTTCTCTTTCTTTGTTGGGTCTTTTTGTGGTTTAGGTATAAGAGTAATTGTGGCTTCATAGAAGGAATTCGGTAGTGCTCCATCTGTTTCAATTTTGTGGAATAGTTTGGATAATATTGGTATGAGGTCTCCTATGAAGGTCTGATAGAATTCTGCACTAAACCTGTCTGGACCTGGGCTCTTTTTGGTTGGGAGACCTTTAATGACTGCTTCTATTTCCTTAGGAGTTATGGGGTTGTTTAACTGGATTATCTGTTCCTGATTTAACTTCGGTACCTGGTATCTGTCTAGGAAATTGTCCATTTCCTGTAGATTTTCAAGTTTTGTTGAATATAGGCTTTTATAGTAAGATCTGATGATTTTTTGAATTTCCTCTGGATCTGTAGTTATGTCTCCCTTTTCATTTCTGATTTTGTTAATTTGGACACACTCTCTGTGTCCTCTTGTTAGTCTGGCTAGGGGTTTATCTATCTTGTTGATTTTCTCAAAGAACCAACTTTTGGTTCTGTTGATTCTTTCTATGGTCCTTTTTGTTTCTACTTGGTTGATTTCAGCTCTGAGTTTGATTATTTCCTGCCTTCTACTCCTCCTGGGTGTATTTGCTTCTTTTTGTTCTAGAGCTTTTAGGTGTGCTGTCAAGCTGCTGACATATGCTCTTTCCTGTTTCTTTTTGCAGGCACTCAGCGCTATGAGTTTTCCTCTTAGCACAGCTTTCATTGTGTCCCATAAGTTTGGGTATGTTGTACCTTCATTTTCATTAAATTCTAAAAAGTTTTTAATTTCTTTCTTTATTTCTTCCTTGACCAGGTTATCATTGAGTAGAGCATTGTTCAGTTTCCACGTATATGTGGGCATTCTTCCCTTATTGTTATTGAAGACCAGCTTTAGGCCGTGGTGGTCCGATAGCACGCATGGGATTATTTCTATCTTTCTGTATCTGTTGAGGCCGGTTTTTTGACCAATTATATGGTCAATTTTGGAGAAAGTACCATGAGGAGCTGAGAAGAAGGTATATCCTTTTGCTTTAGGGTAGAACGTTCTATAAATATCCGTTAAGTCCATTTGGCTCATGACTTCTCTTAGTCTGTCTACGTCTCTGTTTAATTTCTGTTTCCATGATCTGTCCATTGATGAGAGTGGGGTGTTGAAATCTCCCACTATTATTGTGTGAGGTGCAATGTGTGTTTTGAGCTTTAGTAAGGTTTCTTTTACGTATGTAGGTGCCCTTGTATTTGGGGCATAGATATTTAGGATTGAGAGTTCATCTTGGTGGATTTTTCCTTTGATGAATATAAAGTGTCCTTCCTTATCTTTTTTGATGACTTTTAGTTGGAAATTGATTTTATTTGATATTAGAATGGCTACTCCAGCTTGCTTTTTCTGACCATTTGCTTGGAAAGTTGTTTCCCAGCCTTTCACTCTGAGGTAGTGTCTGTCTTTGTCTCTGAGGTGTGCTTCCTGTAGGCAGCAGAATGCAGGGTCCCTGCTATGTATCCAGTTTGTTAATCTATGTCTTTTTATTGGGGAGTTGAGGCCATTGATGTTGAGAGATATTAAGGAATAGTGATTATTGCTTCCTGTTATATTCATATTTGGATGTGAGGTTGTGTTTGTGTGCTTTTTCTTCTCTTTGTTTTGTTGCCAAGACGATTAGTTTCTTGCCTCTTCTTGGGTATAGCTTGCCTCCTTATGTTGGGCTTTTACCATTTATTATCCTTGTAGTGCTGGATTTGTAGAAAGATATTGTGTAAATTTGGTTTTGTCATGGAATATCTTGGTTTCTCCATCTATGTTAATTGAGAGTTTTGCAGGATACAGTAGCCTGGGCTGGCATTTGTGTTCTCTTAGGGTCTGTATGACATCAGTCCAGGATCTTCTGGCCTTCATAGTTTCTAAGCAGAAGTCTGGTGTGATTCTGATAGGTCTGCCTTTATATGTTACTTGACCTTTTTCCTTACTGCTTTTAATATTCTTTTCTTTATTTTGAGCGTTTAGTGTTTTGACTATTATGTGACGGGAGGTGTTTCTTTTCTGGTCCAATCTATTTGGAGTTCTGTAGGCTTCTTGTATGCCTATGGGTATCTCTCTTTTTAGGTTAGGGAAGTTTTCTTCTATGATTTTGTTGAAGATATTTACTGGTCCTTTGAGCTGGGAGTCTTCACTCTTCTATACCTATTATCCTTAGGTTTGATCTTCTCATTGAGTCCTGGATTTCCTGTATGTTTTGGACCAGTAGCTTTTTTCTGCTTTTACATTATCTTTGACAGTTGAGTCAATGATTTCTATGGAATCTTCTGCTCCCCTGAGATTCTCTCTTCCATCTCTTGTATTCTGTTGGTGAAGCTTGTATCTACAGCTCCTTGTCTCTTCTTTTGGTTTTCTATATCCAGGTTATTTCCATGTGTTCTTTCTTGATTGCTTCTATTTCCATTTTAATTCCTTCAACTGTTTGATTGTGTTTTCCTGGAATTCTTTTCAGGATTTTTTTCGATTCTCTCTGTAGGCTTCTTTACTTGTTTATTAATGTTTTCCTGTGTTTTCTAATGGGAGTTCTTCACGTCTTTCTTGAAGTCCTCCAGCATCATGATCAAATATGATTTTGAAACTAGATCTTGCTTTTCTGGTGTGTTTGGATATTCCATGTTTGTTTTGGTGGGAGAATTGGGTTCCATGATGTCATGTAGTCTTGGTTTCTGTTGCTTGGGTTCCTGCGCTTTGCCTCTCGCCATCAGATTATCTCTAGTGTTACTTTGTTCTGCTATTTCTGACAGTGGCTAGACTGTCCTATAAGCCTGTGTGTCAGGAGTGCTGTAGACCTGTTTTACTGTTTTCTTTTGCCAGTATTGGGGACAGAGTGTTCTGCTTTTCAGTGTAGTTTTTCCCTCTACAGGTCTTCAGCTGTTCCTGTGGGCCTGTGTCTTGAGTTCACCAGGCAGGTCACTTGGCAGCAGAAAAGTTGGTCTTACCTGTGGTCCCGAGGCTCAAGTTCGCTCAGGGGTGCTGCCCACGGGCTCCGAGGTGGCAGCACCCAGGAAGATCTGCGCCGCCTCCTTCCGGGAGCCCTCCGTGCACCAGGGTTCCAGATGGCCTCCGTGTTTTCCTCTGAATCAGCAATGTGTAGAGAGCAGTCTCTTCTGGTTTCAAGAGGCGTGTCTGCCTCTCTGAAGGTTTAGCCTCCTTCCCACGGGATTTGGGTGCAGAGAACTGTTTATCCGGTCTGTTTCTTCAGGTTCCGGCGGTGTCTCAGGCAGGGCTCCTGCCTCACCTGGGCCCTCTCCCACGGGAGCCCAGAGGCCTTATACAGTTTCCTCTTGGGCCAGGGATGTGGGCAGGGGTGGGCAGTGTTGGTGGTCTCTTCTGCTCTGCAGCCTCAGGAGTGCCCACCTGACCAGGCGGTAAGGTATCTCTCCCACGGGTTCTGGGAGCAGAGAGCTGCGCGGCCGGGATCCGCGGGTGGGACTTCCAAACACAGGACGTGCCTGGTCCTAGAGGATTCTGCCTCTGTTGTCCCGATTCCACCCGGCAAGTCACTTGCAGCAGATAAGTTAGTCTTACCTTTGGTCCCGAGGCTCAAGTTCGCTCGAGGGGTTCTGCCCACGGGCTCTCCGCGGTGGCAGCGACCAGGAAGCTGGCTTTTGTATTAAAATATCATTTCACCAAGGGAGTTCAAAATGCAACTTGGGTGTGCATGATGTTAAGTTACCTGTCCATTTCATGAGCAATGCTGTTTCAAAGTACTCTGGTTTTTATAAACAAGCCTTTTAATACCCCTTCTCCACTATCTAGGAAAGGCAGGTGCTTTTCAATTGCCTGACATAGCTGCATAAAGTGAGATATGTTCATGTGTCCTTATGACCTTGGAATCATATTGTTCTGGGAACCTAAGACATGTCAGATGGGACTTGGAGATATTTAGAAGCTGATGATCCAACAAATAAAACAAAGTTATGCACAAAAATAAGGAAAAGAGACTTTTCAATGTGCATCATTAAGTAATTCCTTAGTAAAATTTCCTATTAATACATGTTACTAGGAATCAAGTTTTTTTAAAAACTAAGGCAGAATAATGGTTCTATCATTTAGTTTGTTCAAGCATGCACCATGAAGCACATGCCTTTCTGGACAAGTAAATATAGAACCAAAAATCTTATATATACCAAAAGACAGGATCAATAATCTCATTTATATTCCAGGTTCTTTAAAAATAGCCCATAAACAAATCCTATATAGCTCAAAATCCATTCCATGGTATAGGAGTATACTTCCATAGAAGGAAGAGAATATGTACTGAAAAAGAGAGAAATGTCCATCTTTACAACCATAAAAGTTCTTAATTTTCAAGTGTACTTCAATTTAACCAATTACAGTGTAGGAGCATTGGTAACCGGTTGTGCAACAAGACCTTGGGTTCTCTGGTTCTCTGGTTTGTTTGTCTGTTTGCTTTTAACTTAAGGTCAATGAAATCTTCTCTTTTGCCTTCTTTTTCTCACCTACAACATAGCAATGACGATGTTTCTATCTCATAGTATACATAGGAGGCTTCGCTCTAAGTGAAGCATATAAGGTATATTTGATGTCTTAATAGATGTTAGCTTAGAAAGCACATACAAACAACAGCAAACGCTAAAAGAATTGTTTTAATAGTGAAAAATTCTCTATTGACACTGGCAGCCTGATTCTGCTCCACACTCCCATTTCCATTAACCTAGCAAGCATCCTTTGGTTACTGAAGCTGAAGGAAGTTGTGCAGGAGATGAGGCTTATCTCCTCAGAGCAGGGATAAATATGTGTCCCTTAATGTTAGGGCATATGGGGCTTTTTTATTTTATTTTCACTTTTCATTGCATCATTCCTGACCACCCCCCTTCCACTCCCATGTGTTACTTCTGGATATTCTATTTCCAGGACCTCTTTATAAATGACCTCCAAGACTCCAATAAACCCAGGTTCCAGGGGAAAAACTCCAATAGTCCTAGCAATCATTCCTTTTCTTCTGAAAATTCTAGAAACCCAATGGAGTTAGTACCGGTTTCCAGTTTAGGAAACAGGAAAGAGAATATTTAGTGAATTGAATATATTTGCATTAGTCAGTAAAGTCTACTAAGTAGAACAAGTTTACCCTGTTTCTCTGTAAGTTCAGATGGTCCATTCCTATCTTTCTTATCAAATAAGTCTGGTTGTGAAAGGGTTAAATGATTTGAGTGGGGGGGGAGAGAAGGGAGAGAATGCAAGAATCTAGCATTAATTTTAGCTTTCTAGTCCATTGTCTTTGCACCTCATCTGAAGAAGACTTTGTCTTTTGTTATAGACTTTCTCGTATCTTTCATTTTCCCCCTCAAAGCCTCTAATTAAGACTCCTGACTATTCCTGGAAAACCTAACTGATGTGATATGAAAACAGGTGGCATGATTATCATGATTTCAGCCCCGCATCACCCTTGATTAAAACTGAAATCAGGAGATCATAAAGCAGTGATGGCTGTGTATAAGGTTTGTGAACAAATAAACCTATAGCTTCTGATGTTAAAAATATAATCTCTTCACTCAGTTTAAGTGGTGAGTTCTGTTTTTTTTTTTTTTTTTTTTTTTTGCTCCATGTGTGGCATTATTTTCAAATAAATATTCTGGTTGAAGAAAGTGATGCCAAGTAGGGAAAATAAATATCACACTCTATTAAAAGGGCTAGAAAAGACTTTTACTTGAAATAATGGACAATTAGGGAATGTGTGGCACCTTATAACGTAAGTGTAACTATAAACAAAGCAAGATTTGTAAGTGCGCAAGATGGATAGGCTAAAGAACCGATGAAAATCTATCGGTGGGTTCTGTTTGTATAAAACAGCATGAAAAGTAAGAATAGACAGAATTCCTCCTGGTTTTCAAAGATTTTCATTCTGATGGAAGATTGAAGTACTTAAAGTAATACCCACTGTTGTACCTTTCAGTGGTGATGGGTGTAATAAATGACATAGACAGGAAAGTGACAGAGAATTAGTGCTCTGATGGGACTAGTGAGAAATACTCAACTTGAGAGTCACATTTGGTCAAGCATAATAAAAGGAGAAGTCACAGAGATGACATCTACAGAAAGAAGCACCCTGGCCTGGAGACAAACTGGACAGTTTATTAAGAATCAAACACATTGAGGGAGCAGAATAAGAGGAGAAGAAAAATAGTTATGGGTTCATGGTATATAGAATTTTGTCATAAAAAATAATGTTTGTTATATATATAAAGGGACTCTCCCAAGGAGACTAAGCAAGGAGACAGTAGACTCCTTTTTTAAGTGTAAATTTTGGCACTGTAAAAGATTGAGCAAGTCCTATAAACTTTGTCTTTGTTTACTCTTGGAAATAAAAATAGGATCTACCCTATGGCATAGATTGGTAGACACAACAAATCAGTATGTGCCATGTGCATTCGGTATTAATAGCCACTGTCAACTGCTCCACCAATGGTAAATGATTGTCGATTTACTATTATTACAATCACAATATTTAAATTGATCCACACAAACTCTGGAAACAAGGTTACATAGAAGTTATTGTGAATATTAGGCAGATTTCTCATCTCTCTAATACCTAATGGTAGCTGGCTACTTCTAAAAAATCACATTTATTACCTAGAGGTAAAAATCCAGCAGCCTAGCAGATGACTTCTCTGGTAGCCAGTGTGAGATGCTTACCAAGTTTTCTGAGTCCAGTGACAAGTCAGTTATGGGATGAATTTGAGGAAAGGAATGTATTATACCATAAGGAGATAGGAGCAAGCAAAACCTAGTGTTCACAGCCAACCGGGCCGACAAGGCCAGGGAAAAGCTATCCAGCATTGACAGAGTCTCATTCCAACTGTGCTTTGCTCACCAATTGTTCCATAGCTGACAGTCCTGGAGATGGAGCCGGCCTCCTTTCATTCTCTTGGGAAACAGGACGCCTTTGGGAAGAATATAGCAGTATGATTGAGAAACAAGACAGGGAGCCTGGGATGTTCCAGACCTTCTCCCTTATCTTAGCATGATGCTTTCTCAGCACTTTCCTTAGTCATTAGCAGAGATGGTTGCAAGGAAGTAGGAAGAATAGAAATGTACTATGGTCCCCAAGAATACTCCCCTATAGAAACTTGGTGAAATACTTCAAACGCTCTCTCTCAAAGGGAAAAGGTGTCAGACATTTCAATGTTCCCAGCAGAGGCATGGTTTGTAGTACTAGTTCAAGTCTTTCAAAGAAATGAACGTCCAAGTTTATCTTCTTTTAATATTTAGGTGATCCTTGCTGTTAGAGTTGTTCTGTCTTTGAATAAGAAAAAATTCTTTTGTTTTTCTTTTTTTTTTTATTTGATAGTTTTTATTTTTATATTTCAAATGTTATTCCCTTTCCTGGTTTCCTGTCCATAAGTCCCCTATCCCTTCCCCTCCCCTTCTTCTATAAGGGTGTTCCCCCTCCCAAACCACTCCCTTCCCACCTCCCCCACCCGGGATTCCCCTACACTGGGGGATCCAGCCTTGGCAGGACCAAGGGCTTCTCCTCCTATTGGTGTTCAACAAGGCCATTCTCTCCTATATAAGCAGTTGGAGCAATCGATCTGTCCATGCATAGTCTTTGGGTGATAGTTTAGTCCCTGGGAGCTCTGGTTGGTTGATTATGTTTAGCTCCTTCAATCCTTTCTCTAATTCTTCCAACGGGGACCCCATTCTCAGTTGAATGGTTTGCTGCTAACATTCGCCTCTGTATTTGTCACGCTCTGGCTGAGCCTCTCAGAAGATGGCTATGTCAGGCTCCTGTCAGCATGCACTTCTTAGATTCATCAACATTGTTTGGTGACTGTATATACATATGTATGTATGTATGTATGTGTACACACACACACACACACACACACACACACACACACACACACACACACATATGTTCTGGATCCCCAGGTGGGGCAGGCTCTGAATGGCTATTCCTTCAGTCTCTTCTCCAAACAAAAATATTCATAGGAGGGAATATGGAGACAAAAACAATTTTCTAGAACAGGTGCAAAAATTTAACTTGAGCAAAGTTCAGGTCTAAAGTTTTCTACCTGATGGTGGTGATAAGTTAAGTGTTCTTGAGATCGGGTTTTGATATGTAACACAAGCTAGCCTTGGGCCTACTGCTACTGATTAATAAATACCATGTTGTTTTAGCTTGTTGCTGTGTGTGACAGAAATAGGATTTTTTTCAGTAAATATTTTAACCACCTCTCTTCTTCAGTTAGAGAAATCCACATGAGTAATATCTTACCAGGTGTTGTAACAATTAGTATGTGTAACTTGAGAAAGGATGAAATCTTGGTTGAAAATGCCATTGCTATAAATTCATTTTACTCATTGTTTTCTGTCCAGTACAGCTATCTTTCTAGATGTTGCCTTTGTGTTAGAGAAGACCTCATCATATGTTCAAGATCCATGAACACTAGTCTCCCTCAGCTTATAGAACCACTTGGTCAATTTGTTTTTTATTTTAAAAGATGAGTGAATAACTTTGATTTTCAAAACATATGGGTTATGTTTAAGTGAAATATAACTGGAACAATCCTATCGAAATTTAATGCAATTTCTTAAATAATATAGGAGATAATATCTGTAATTATAAAGTCATTGCACACATAGAGTTGTGTTTAATAGTGAGCTGGCCAGCATTATGATCTGGGTTTTTTAACACATTACTGTTTGTAAGGTGCTATTCTAAGGACTGTTGTTTCTTAATGAATGAAAGAAGAAATCATATATGAGTAATTAACCCTTTATAGGTTTATTTAGTGTAAAGATATTAGTGAAGAGTAACAGTTTTAAAGTTTAATTGTCTGTGTTAAGAAACAGCTTTAAAGGGTTGGGGATTTAGCTCAGTGGTAGAGTGCTTGCCTAGCAAGCGCAAGGCCCTGGGTTCGGTCCCCAGCTCCGAAAAAAAGAAAAAAAAAAAAGAAACAGCTTTAAGCATCCCCAGTTCTACACTATGAAGAAAGATTCAGGGTGCACACAGTGTACAGTAATAAAATTCTGAACTAAGAGATGAAGCTAGCCCTGGTGACATCTGCTTTCAACTCCCACTATTGGCAGATGTACCGTCCTCTGCTTTTCCTGCTGGATTTGGTTTGAGACAGGAAACAAGAGTCAAACCTCATAACTATTCATCTTCAGATTTAGAACCATACTTTTTACTTCATCTAAAATCAGAAAACAATTATGAAGTCTGGCCCAGACCCATATTGTAGACAGAGTACTGTAAGATTGAATTCAGTGTATCTTTGATCAGCTATTTTAAATTAAAACAAAATCAAGGCCGTGGATAGGTCTAATTAGTTTAATATTGTCTTCAAGTAAACCATTTGTGGCATAGTGAGAAAATATCAGATATTGCTTTATTTTTCAACTCAGAAAAATTAGCATTTTAATGTTAAAAGGTCTATGATAGAAGACATAATTTATGGATATCATAAATATAAATGGAATATTATAATTAATGTTATTATTTTTGATGATAATCAAAGCCCAATGATAAGACTTAGTTATTTGTAATATTAAGAAAAATAATTACTTGTGCAGATATTTCAGTAAGGCTTAAATAGCCCTTGAAATAGCCCTAGGATCAAATGAAGGCACTGTAAATCTGAATGCTAGCATTATCCTCAGTTCATATAATTTCTAATTAGAAACTGTTCTAATTGTAATGAACTTCTCCACACATTATTGAATCAGTAAGACCATAGACAACACAGTCTTTCAATTTTTCCGGACTGTATTTTATTCAAAATATCATTTTTCAGTAGAATTTTCACTTTATACCTATGCATTTTTAGATTTCTCATTATTTGATTGTAAGATGTGTCCCCCATACCTGAAATATTTGTACCAATGTATTCAATGCAGAAAATATAAACTTAGGGTATTCTTCAAAAGCAATCTGAAACACTAGAGGTTACATTATACATATAAGGAAGCAAATTGCAATGAAATCTCTTTGTATTTAATGCATGTGTTTCTATGTATTAAATCAGATCTAGAATTCACATTTTCTTGGCTATTGCATGTTATGGGAAAAATATATCATCTATATTCAAAGTCTTTATAATAGCAAATACCTTATTTTATTAAATAAATATGAAATATAAATATTTTGAAAAGAAGACTTATGGAATTACAGGTTTGGGGAAACTGCTATAATCAAAGGAAATAAAGTCATACAACACAAACTGTTAATACATCATCACTAAGATGCTTAAAGTATTAAAATTACCAATGCATAAAAGAACTTCAGTACTTTAAAAAGAAAGATGGGTGATAAGAGTTTTGTTGGGTAAAGGATGTGGAATTATAGACTACAGGTTTGTGGTTTCCCAAAGACTAGGGAACAGAGTTTACAGATTGTCCCAGGAGATACAAACCCTTGAAGACCTGAGTTTCAATCCCCAGAAACTACCAAAAGCTAGAACTATAATACAGCAAGCATCTATTATCGCACTACACCCTCAGGGAATGGGCGACAGAGACAGGACAATCTCCAGATGAGCTTCCTGCATTGTATGACAGCACAGTGACCCTGTGTCAAGCAAAGTGGAAAGGTGACACAGAGAGGCTGTCTTCTGACCTCCACACATGTGTAGTAGCACATGCATGTCCTTATTAACACATAACACACACACACTCACACACACACACACACACACACACACCTCTCCACCTGTACTCACTAAAACAAATGACTGAGGAGTATTGTGCAACTAAATAATAATTGTGCAAGAAAGCACATAGAGTAAGAGCAAAAGACAGCATGAACTCATCAATTCTGGAATGCTTTGTAAGAACCTAGTCATGCGGGTACAGGACTTTCTGCTCACTTCTGTGCCTTAGAACTACTCATGCCATAGTGGAAATGAGCAATGCTCAAACCAACACAAACTCTCAGCTCTCTTATACCGGTCCTTGGTTGGCTTGTGGATATGAGCTTCTTTGTTTTATAAAACATGTGCTGTATAAATAGCATTGGATGTAACAAAGAAAACTATTAATGCTATATGTTGAAGAAGAAATGGGTGCTGAGGGCCAGCCAACTGTGGTGCATGTGTGATCTGATTTATGGAGGTTGAATACAGAGCAGTGTCTTGGAGGGTTTGAACCAAATGAATGACACAAATTGCCTGGAGAATTGCTCGAAAAAGCTAGAGAGTGAAGTGTTTTAGATTGTTGATTAAAGGGTCAGAGAGAAGCTCAGGGGAAAAATAAGAAACTGAATGTGGTTTATATTTCTTTCCACTACCATAATCTTAGGTTTTAAGTCTTTCTGCATCCTCACGATAATTGCTGGGAATCTTGATTTTAATGATGTCTTCTCTAATTGCCAATAGCATCAAGCATAGGGACAGTTTATTTAAGGACACAGAAAATCTCAGAGGCCCCAAGACCAGACCAGCTTCAGGATGATATTAAAATCAGAGACCAAAATGTGAAACAGAATTAAACTGGTCTTTATGTACATATTAAGGGCTGCATCATTCTGGCCATAGATAGTGTGGCCACTTTCTGAAAACACAAGCCTTTGCTTTATTATTTCAATATAGAAAGGATGACTGAGCACTCAAGTGTTGGACACATGGCTTCTGACATGATTCCTTCATAGATATACATTGGAATGGGCATATCTTGGGTCCATTCACATCAGTTAACTGTAATTAGCTAACAGTGAACAGCCTACCGGAACTCCACTCTGTCAATGACAAAGAGCATTGTGTGCAAGTTGCTTCCGTTTTATTTCAGTATTCTAATGCTTTTTTGAGGTATTTTTCTAATATAAACTTCTAATTCAAACTCCAAACCCTCCCCCACCTCCTCTGTAATGTTTGTAGATTCAGGATGCTACCTATCTGCCATGTTCAACCCAGGTATCAACATCAGTAATGGCCATGGAGCATACTAACACCATTCAACTGGGTAATCATAACTCTATTTCTTACAGAAACCACCATAAATGCTATTTCCCACAGTCCCTCATCTACTAATTTTTTTTCTTACCAAACCTAAGACATCCCTGTGTACCTAGCTGCCCATGGCTGTATTGCCTACCTTCTACTGGGTTCAGTTGAGAATTTTACACTTTTGTCAGTGGGTCTCACTCCTTCGTCCTTTGGCTTCACTGAATCTAACAATACCGGTGTTAAGATACAAACCAAATAGGCTCACTGAAATGTTCTCTTAGGATGTTGAATCAAGCATTCAAAAAATATTATTACAGCATGTTGAATAAATAAGTAGGGAAGGTTGTTTTCCAGATATTGATTTTTCTAGTAGCTGGTTAGTCTAATGTTTATCTAAAAATTAATGAAAGGAACTAAAATAGTGGATTGGGAATAGAGTGTGGATGCAAACATAAAAATATTGTGGGAGAATTCATAAATATGAATAACTGCTTAGCTCAATCATATGGTTCCTCTCAAATTTGCTGGACAGAGTCGGATGGGGAAGAATCATAAAAGCATGTGCCAGCAGCCTCTGAAAAATGTTTTGTGAAAGCTGTTGCACATCAGTTAACCCTTACGCCTAATGATTCAAAGTTTATTTGCATTGTCAAACCACAAGAAAACATGTTTATTCAAAATCACTTTTTGTTACCGGGGAAGAGAAAACAGATATTCGCATTAAACACCAACTAGCCTACCACAACTTTCTAGGAGGCAATTGGTGAGGTTGCAAATGTAACCGATTTAACAGCTTCATGTATTCAGCCGTCTCTGACTACTCACTAGAGTTTGGATCCTGGGACCCCCCAAGAATACCAAAATCCATCTATGTTCATACCCCTCATTCAAGATAGCATGCTTTACGCACACTACCTTTATATGTCTTCCACACACTGTAAATCATCTCTAGATTATCTATATGGAATGCAATGCAAATGCTATATAAATGGCTGTTACATGGTGTTGTTTAAGAAATGATGACAAGCCAGCAAATCCTGTACATGTTCAGGACAGATGTGGGTATTTCCCAAGACAGAATTTGTGGAGGTCGAGCATGCGGGAATGGAGAGCCAAGTGTGTTGTCTAAGAAGGGAAATAGCCCATCTGCTCCGTTTCTGTAGGCTCTCTATGGAGGTTTCCTGCTGCTTGCTTCCTCATAGACTTGGGATTAATTACTTTATGTCTATAACTCCAAATACTGACACCTTTTTTTTATAATTCTGCCAATTCAAGCCTTTTTTATTTAAAAAGAACCAATTCGTTTTCTTAAAGCCGCACAAACATTAGTGTTTGTTAACTTTATAAGAAGACATTTTCCTAATTGCATAGATAAGGTGGCGTTTGTTATATCCCTCTATGATTAACAATGAGCTTTTATAACTCCCATCCTAGTTATGGGTCACTTACCTTTTACTGAGATTTGACAAGTCATTCTTTAGCACATTTCTGTGCTGCTATTGGCCTTTCTGCATTTGATTTACTCCTGCCTGGGTCCTGAATGATTTATAAGTAAGTAGGTTTATAAGAATATAGGAGAGCAAAGGAGAGAAGCCCTTAGTCCTGCCAAGGCTGGAACCCCCAGTGTAGGGGAATGTCGGGGGTGGGAAGGGGGGTGGTTGTGGAGGGGAACACCCTTATAGAAGGGGAGGGGAACAGGATAAGGGGCTTATGTCTTGGAAACCAGGAAAGGGAATAACATTTGAAATGTAAATAAAAAATATACAACAACAACAAAAGAATATAGGAGAGCAAGTAACCATAAGCAGTGATTCTTCCTGGGCCCTGCTTCTTTTCCTGCACACAGGTTCTGCTACAAGTTTTTGTCCTGGCTCCCCTCAGTGATAGACTAATAAATGTTTTCCTCCCCAAGTTACTTTTGGTCATGATGGTTTTTATTATAACAATAACTATGACAGCTAAGATACATATCTTTATGTTTAAATGTTTGTATTATTTGACCACCATAACCACACCCGCCCCTCAAACAAAACCAAAGGAAACAAAACAAAATAAAAACCAACCAACCAAAACAGACAAAACAAACAAAATAACCTTCACAATCTAGCCGGCTTAAACTCTAGACATGGGTTTTCTCAGTTCAGCAAGCTGACAGTCCAAGATCTCAGCAAATGTATGTTTGCTTGAGCTCCCTTTCTATAGCTTTCTGTTGTCCACGTTCATGCACTGTTCTTACATTTGCGTTTCCCCTAGAGGAGAAGTCTTCACGTTACTTCCCTCTTCAGATGAGGATACCAGTCAGACTAATGTCCTCAGCTTGACTTAATTACTCTCTATCACCAAACACAGTTGCATGAATTAGAGCACTCTCCTGTGAATTCATTCACCATACCGAAGACTGTTACTGGGCATTCCCATTCGGCAGTTTATTGCTCACAGCCCCCTGCAGTGTCACAGTTTCCAGCAATCCACTGCTGACCAGTGGCCCAGGCACATGATGACTGGATGCAGGCAATGTGGGTGTGCCAAAGCAAAGCCATGAGCACTTCCTTTTACATTTTATTTTATTTTTTCTATTGAAAATACATTCCCCTTTCAATCAGCACATCCCAACCAGAGTTCCTCCGATCTTCACTCCTCCTCATTCCACTCACAGCTCCTGTTTTCCTCAGATGCATTCTCCATTTGTTTCCTCTTCAGAAAAGAGCAGATCTCCAAGAGATGACAGTCAAACAGGACAAAGCAAGACACAATAAAACAAGACAAAAGCCATCATATTGAGAACTTCTTATATCTGAAAACCAGAAAAAAAAATCACATGTTGAGGTTACTGAGATCTACAGTATAATATTTTGAAAGCTAGCAAAGTAATATTTTATTTAAAAATTATAATTATTTTATGAATCATTAGCTATTGTAAATATATTAGTATGCCAAAAATTTTATTACAAATATTATACAGATATGAATAAAAACATGATATATTTAGTTTTTCCATTTATGCCTTCAGAAATTCACTGTAAATCCTTGAATATATATTTTTGAGTACAGAAACATTACTATAATTATTTCTCTCGAGCCCTTGTTCCTAACTAAATATTAATATATTTGAGTATAGAGGGATTGGGGCATCACAATACAATTTTCGTGTGAGAAGGAACATAATCCAGCTATTGACTAACTGTATTTCTCTAATTTTAATTTTCTTTAAGTTAGCATTGATGATGATTAGAGATAGAGTCCTGAAAAGACCTTCCTGACTGGGAACCCAATATAAAGATTGGTGTGGCCCCAGGTTTACAGAATTCTACATGCTTCTGCTTTCCAGAGTGCTGGGACTAAAGTGGTATACTACCATGTCTTAATTATGCATATATTTTTAGTTATTCCCTTTCCTCCAACATCCTATTTTAAAATTGTCCATAAGTTTATTTTTCTTCTCCCCTTTTCACATTATAAAATATCTTTTGAATATATTATACCATGTTCAGTATATCTTGGTCTGTGCCCCATATATCTCCCCTCAAGGATCTACCATAAACCATATCTCCTTCCCAACTTGTGTCTTCTTTTTGTGTTTCTCACTGACTCTGATTAGTGATGTGCATAAGTAACTGTAAGTGGGGACATCTTCTGTGGAATGAATAACCTACCAGTGGCCACTAGTCAAAGAAAAGCATCCTTCCTCAGTATGTAATGGGCCTCAATAAGTAGCTCCTCGGTTATGGGTGGAACCTTGAGAGCACATGAATGCACACACACACACACACACACACACACACACACACACACACACACCACACCATACACAGCTGGAATTTTTAATTGGATTGATAGTGTACATTTCTTGTAAAGGTAGTCATAGCTGCTGGGTAATCATATGTGCAACAGCCATGCTATGCATGAGGACTGAACTCCTCCACTCTTGACTGCTCTTTCTTTCCACCTCTCTTCTATAATATTCCCTGAGCCTTGGGAGAAAAGATGTAGATAACCTTTCAATGGCCAAGCCCTCATGGTCACTTATTCCCAACATGTAAGGAACATCCGAGCCTCTATATTAACCTTTGACAACTGGAAAATGAAACTTTTTTGACCATCACAAGTCTATGGTTATTAAATGAATTTTAAAAGGCACTTTGTCAGTATGATCATTAAAAACAATGTATGTCAAGAAGTTCTTGATGACAGGAGCCAGATATGGGTGTCCCCTGAGAGGCTCTACCAGAGCCCTACTGATAAAGATGAGGATGCTTACAGATAACCATTGAACTGAACAAGGGCACCCCAGTGGAGGATTAGAGAAAAGACTGAAGGAGCTGAAGGGTTTGCAACACCATAGGAAGAACAACAATGTCAACAACTAGACCCCACCAGAGCTCCCAGGGACTAAACCACCAACCAAATGGTACACATGGTGGTACCCATGACTCCAGTCACATATGTAGCAGAGGATGGCATTGTCCAGCATCAATAGGAGGAAAAGCCCTTGGTCCTGTGAAGGCTTGTTTCCACAAAGTAAGGGAATGTCAGGGCATTGGGTGGGTTGGAGTGGGAGCATCCTTGTAGAAGCAGGGGAAGGGGAAAGAGAGGATAAAAGAGGGGAGAAAGGGGATAACATTTGAAATGTAAATACATAAAATATCCAAGAAAAATAAAATTTAAAAAACCAATGAATGCCAATGTATTTTCCCTTCGCCTTAAGACTTTCCTGTCCATGGGGTTTATAAGACCAAATATGAATTCCCTCTATTAAAGAATGCCTCAAACCTCATCAACAGAGCAACTGGTTATGTCCATAAACATTCTTACCACTAATAGCAGCAGTAAGCCATCTTGTCTGACAAGTATGCAGCAAGTACGATGTAGCATTAGGTAAGAGTATTGACATCGTCTCTCTTTTCCTGTAACCAGCAAAGCACATACAACCACCATGAAAGCCATCCGGCAGTGAGAGAATTTTCTGGTCAGTTCAAGATTTATTCCGCTATCTCCAAAAAAAAACCATGTGTGTTGTCTTCAGCAATAGGATCTTACCATCTACCTGTAGTTAGCAGACAAGTTCAACTGCCATAACCTTCATTATTTTGGATGCTTCTGGAGCCTCCTTGATAAATAGCTCATAGGGTGGTAATCATAACTTCTGCCTACCACTGAGATTTTATTTAATTTTCTAGGATTTTTGGGAACAACATTGTTTATCTATCTTAGTTTCGGTTCTATTTCTGTGAAGAGACACAATGACAAGGCAAACATTAAATTAAGGCTGGCTTACAGTTTTAGAGGTTAGGTCCATGATCATCATGACAGGAATCCTGGCAGCATCCAGGCAGGCATAGTGCTGTATGAGGCACTGAGAATTCTACATTTGCTCTGAGGCAGCCAGGTGGAGATTGGATTCACACCGGGTAGAGCATTAGAGACCTCAAAGCTTGCCCCACAGTGAAATAGTTCCTCTGTCAAGGCCACACGGACTCCAACAAGGCTACACCTCCTAATAGTGCCTCTCTTCATGGGCCGAGCTTTCAATCACATGAATCTCGGGGAGCTATGCCTGTTCAAAACACCACATTCCACTCTGTGGCTCCCACAGACTTGTAGCCTTATAAGAGTTGCCTTGGTATTGTGTCTCTTCACAGCAATGAAACCCCAAGACATTACCCATGTAGAATATTCTTTTCATCTTCTGTTTTTTGAATGATACTATAACCTTACAAACTAGTGGGGTTTTATAAATCTTCTTCAAATGACTTTAGTATTGCCTAACTCATTCTCTTTTCTTCCCTCCTTCTCTTGCTCCTAGAATGCTTCCCATTCCGATATTCTTTCGTATCATATTTGTCCTATTCTTGCCTCTCATTATACGATTTACTTGATTTCAAGAGCATAGGCTCCTAAGTCATTTCTTCAAGCACATTTTCATTTTGGGTGTCAGTTGCCATGTTCTTTCATTCTTTTATGCCCATCATCCTAGAATTGGTTGAAACTTTCTGCCTCTAGTAGTTTCTGTCTCTACTTCCACTTCATCTCTATCCTCCAGCTCCCCATTCTGAAAACTATACCTCACCACAGCCCATGTCTAGTTTCTTAGATCCACAAACTAAACCCACAAAGCAAAAGATTTGAAGCTAGGAAGAGAGGACTTGCCACGTTTGTATTTTGGAGCCTGGTGACTTTACCCAACCTTTTGAGAGTTTTTTCATTTGTTTCTCTAATTTATTTCCCTTACAAAGCTCTGATACATTTTGCTTCCCTAGCTGTATCATCTACATATTTCTTTTTTAATCCATTGTGCTCTGCTCCAGGGAACATCCTGGATTTATTTCCGTTGCTGATTTCTCAGTGGTTAATTAGAATTCTCTTAATTGTACCACTCTGGTAGAAATGCAAACGTGGAATTAGGTGATTATCCTGATTATCTGCGACTCACAGGAATTCATCTGGCTGGATGATGCTTTCATTCTCTTAATTGCTTTAGATATAAGCAACATGCGAAGTATTAAATGGGTTCTTTTAATCTACAGTAAGATTAATATGTAATTTCAACGATTAAAAAATGGAAAAGAAATGGGAGTACTAAGAAATTAATAATTCTATCCCAAAATAATATCTTTTTAAGTCTTGTTAATATATCTCTAGATCATCGTTATGTAAATTATTTTAAGCCTGCAAATATTTTGGGGAGTAGAATCAGAAATTGAATGCTATCTCCTATATATTAAAAATTAAAGTCACACTGAAATGAAGTTTGAGTTAGTTCAGCTTTCTCTCATCATGTGTGTCTTTGCAATAATTAGGGGAGTTTGTGAATGAACCAAAAATATCTTCCTTCAGAAGGACCCCTAAACGACTTCCAGAGGGTAATAAGGCCTTGGCATTCAGGCAACTTTCACTTCCATAAGGCTCTTGTACCTTGGGAAGGCAGAAATTTATGTACAGAAAGTTGCTTCATACTTACTAAGTCTTGTTTTACTGTAACCACACTAACAACAATATTGCTTTCTGTAGAGCACATCTCTATTTTCTACCTACCATGTTGACATTCTGTGAATCAATGTTTTCATGTCATGATCCACATTCTCAAAAAGCAGTGATCCCATTATCCAAAGTTATTAACAAGGATGCGTCTAGTATTATTGAAAAATGATATATTAATAATGAATAGTAATTAAGGGTGATTTAAAATATTTAAAACAATGTTTGGTTTTATCCTAGACTTTGATGAAGGTAAAATCTTTAGGACGTTCAGCATTATTTTTTAAGTTAACAGCTTTTTTTGGTAGCTCTCTGCATTTTATCCTAGTTCAGTTATAGAGGAAACTATTTTAAGATATGAAAGCTAAAGATTAGGAAAAGACAGACAAAATTTACAAGAAAGGAAATGTAGACAAATAGTAGTGATAAAACATTTATCAAACCTGAGACATATAATAAAATTTGTCTATGCCTTAGGTCAATTAATTAGGTCACTTAACTATTTCATTCACATATGAATTATAGAATGTTCAGTTGTCTAAAGAGAAAACTGAGGCTCAAGAAGATTAGATTATATTAAATAGTTTGAGAAGTTATATTCAGGGAGATTTAAATATTTAACCTTCATTCAAATTTTCTTGTTTTTATAATGTTTTTGTTAATAATTATAATGTTAAAATACAGTATAATATATGAGTGTCCCAGTTTCAAAACTTATTCTCATTCCTCAGTAAGCCTACTAAAATCTGGGGGTCTTATTGAAATACTATATAAAAAAATTCTTTCAGATACAAATTTTATGCACATTCATAATATAAGAAAGTTCATGGAAAGGATTAAAATAATATTGTAATTGGATTAGAAGCACGTGTATCTATTTTATTTGGAAAAAAATATATGTTGATCATAGTTTGACCTGAAGCTTGCATGTAAATTGAAAATTATGTATTGTTATCCTGAAGTGAGCCCACTACGAAAATACTATACAAACCAGACTAATAAAAATTTCTGAATCACACTTCCGGTCTCCATTTGTGCCCAGAGCTAAGGCTATCCTACAGCCCTCTGCACCCAAAGTCTGCCCAGAGAGAGATGGTCTCCCAGGAGTGCTCTCACTCCTAAGCCCACAAGTGAGACCCCACTTTCACTCCAATATCTATATCCTAAGAGGGACCCTCCAGGAGTGCACTGGGCACAGGAAATGGAGAGCGGTCTGGGACAGGACCCTTCCGGTGTCCTTCTGTGCCCAGAGCTAAGGCTGTCGTACAGCCCTCCAGACCCAAATCCTTCCTGGAGAGAGCTGGTCTCCCAGAAGTGCTCTTACTCCTATGATCACAGACTTACCGGCTCAAGGAGAGACAAGCTTCAGTCAGAGAGAGCAAGACCAACCAACATCAGAGATAGCCAGATGGCAAGAGGCAAGCACAAGAACCTAAGCGATTTCAATGTGGCCTAGAGATTGCTTTTGTGATATTTTGGTGAAGAATGTGGTTAATTTTTGACCTTGTCTGAAATGTCTGCTTGAGACTAAGGTGAAGAGACTAAAGCCTAGGAATGGTACCATCCACAAGGGGCCCTACCTCCTTGATTCCTAACTGAGAAAATGCCTTATGGCTGGATCTCATGGAGGCATTTCCTCAAAGGAGGCTCCTTTCTCTGTGATAACTCCAGCTTGTGTCAAGTTGACACACAAAACCAGCCAGTACCAATGTAAAACATACTTGAAGAAATAATGCAGAGGAAGAAGAAATATAATCTCAATCATAAGAATGCAAAAAATAATAAGGTTCATTAAAATAGAGGAACAAATGGTCTAAGAATCAGTCTATGAAATTTATAAATAAACTCCAAATATTTATAGGAGAGGTGTAAAAGAACAAATATATTCACATACATAATACACCACAAAAAGCACATACAAAGATGAACAGTATACCCTTACAAAAATATGCAAGTTTGCATAATAGAGGACAGTGTAAATAAAGAAAAATAAATCAATAGTAATGAAATGCAAAGATTATGTGAATAATTATAAATTCAGAATTCATTATTAAATAGCTAAATAAAAATATACTTGAGCTAAATTTTTTAAGAAATGTCATAACCACTACATGGAATTGTGTTAACAATTAATGAAGCAAATATATGACATGTAGACATGCATAATAAGGGAAGCACTGAGTTCCTCCCAGACGTTTGTGTTAACATCACCATCCTCACCCACCCTATCATCATCATTGCTACACCTTATTGTATTAAACCACTGCTATTACAATACAAACATATTAGAATCAAAAATTATATATCAAGGCTTAAGGGGATTATTACTTTAAGGGGATTGTCAAATGAACAAGATTTGTGAAGATTTCCTTGACTATTTTTTTTCAAGAACGGAAGCACATTTTCATTTCCTGACTGCTCAGGGCCATCTCCGTGATCCTGCCGTTTTTGTTGATTTGGGGCCTTAAGGAACAACCTATGGAGAGTAGTGTGTAGACGTATGCATCACCTCACCCTACAGTAGAGTATTATCTCTATTCACATTGAGTGGGTTATAACTCAGCCTTAATGGTTTCACCAATGCCTAACGGAACTAAGAGGCCTTTGGAGTTACCTAAGTCATTTGTCCCATAGACATGAGAACTTGGATTCAACATGCAGTACCCCATGTAAAAGGCTGTGATTTCACTTTCAATCCAAGAACTGGGAAGTGGAACCAGGAGGATCCCAATGTCTTCTTGGCCATCTGCTCCCCCATGGTCAACAAGTCCCTAGTCCTAATGAAAGAACATTAATGTCTTTAGGGCAATGACATCTGAGATTGACCTCCGGCTTCCCCACACATGTGTACATGTATAGGTGTATGCACAGTTATTACAGAGAGATAAAGAGAGGGGGAGGGAGACAGAGAGAGATAGGGGCAGATACAAAGTCAGAGAACCATGAGAAATTAGACGCTCATTAAGGCAGCCACTTTATATATAAGTTTACACGTATATTCTACTGGAAGTGTGAGAACTATATTGTCCATAGCTATGCATAGCTACTGCATGGCTAATGATGGGTGAGGACACAAAATCTTGATTAAACACAACAAAAATTATGTGAACTTGTGGAACATTCATAGATGGTTTTTTGTAAAGTTACTCGGAGGCAACATGAAGGAAGTCATAGAAAGCTCAGAGGGGAAAAACCCAAAACATATGGATTTCCGTTATCTGACCTGCTGCAGAGAAATCGCACAGAAAAGTTATCAAACACGATGAGAACTCTGTAAGCAGAGGAGGTGGGACTATCAGCGTTGTGTGTCTTCAGTCCCAGGGAGCACTCAAAATCATAATCATGATTTTATTAAGACCTTCTAGGAAGTGCAAATGAAAAGGAGTCAGAATCACGATTGGTTCTTCTGCCCTCTGAAAGCCTAGAACGAAAAAGGAGCCAGACGATAAGAGGAATGTAAGGAGAAGTTGATGTATGGCTGTTAGAGCTAAGATTCATAGAACCGAATGTATTTGAGTGTATCTAAAGCAGCAATAAGGTCCAGGATGGAAAGAGTTGGTGTGTTTCATTTGAAGACATAGTTGGGAAATCATCAGACATCCAGCTAAGGGGTTGTTTTGGTGTAACAGTAGATAAATCACTAAAGCAGACATTTCTTTATGGACGGGGGATGTACCTCAGTCGATAAGGTGTTTGCCAATTATCTCTGAAGCCAAATTGGATCTCTGGTGCAGCATAAACTAGGTAGGGTGACTCAAGCATGAAGTCCCAGCACTGGGAAAATAGGGAGATCTGAAATCCAAAGAGTTCATGGACACAAGGTGGAATAAGACCAATATGTCCTTAAATATTCCTTTGGGCATGAGTGGATAGAGATTCAAGTCAGCTGCATCACTTCTGTGTAGTGGCAATTTAGTTAACCCGCTCTGAGCTCCCAGCAGGCTGTGTGTGTACCACCACCAACAGAGCCCTCTGAATTTGTAAATGAAACACACACAAACACACAGGCGCACGTGTGTGCACGTGCACACACATACCAGTTAATTTTTATATGTGTTGGCTAGCTCAATGGCTGGGCACTTCTAATCCATCCTCCTGCCACTCGTATTTATTCCCTCCAGTACTCCGGGCTTAACACCTTTTAATTCTATGTTTTATCTTTGCTGCCTTGTTACCTTCTGGGCAGCTCCCTCATTGGGCTGCTTTTCTCATCCACCTACATTTTGGATGATTTTTCTTCTGTAGCTCCTAAAGCCATTCCCTCTGCCTCTGAATCATGGCAAATCTGCCTCTTCCTCTCTTTCCTATCTGTCCTAAGCCTGGGAAACCTAATAGTCCTTTGTCCATCCTGCCCAGCCATTGACTAGTGGCATCTTTATTTACCAATTGGAACCAATTTGGGGCAAGGTCCCTAGTGTCTTATGTGCATACACTCGTGTAAGCAGTTTTGGGGACCAAAATTAACATCATAACACAAGCAGCATTAGGCCAAACCCACTTCACTAATGTATTTCAAAGATGTTCTCTTCTATCAGATTTCTCTTCTTTCTTCTTTCATCTTTGTATAAATTTTCTGTACAGTCATTTAAACCATTAATTTGAAGTACGTATCAATATATGGCTCTTAAGTTACATGAGCATAAATAAGAAATGAATATTTAAAAGGCAACTATGTGTATAATATGATAGACAGGGAATCTTAGTGTATACAATTCCTTCAAAAGTATATGAAGAGTTTATAAAATCATATTGTTATTTTAGAACATTATAAAGTCACTCTTATAGTCCTCTTTGCATGTCAACTGATGTCACATTTGTTTATATTTGTCTAAGTTCTCTCCATATACTGCTATGCAGCCTAGGAATTTCTTACTCTGATCATTTTAACACTAACTGAAGTGTCTTGTCATTGGGATCACCACAGTGACAATTTCATGTTTTGATATCAACTGTCTGATATGTACAATGTCTTTCTTTATACCCCATATTCTGTCTGAATATAAAATATTTAAATGATCACAGTGAACACAGAGAATGAAGGGTAATGTTATTTCTAGACATGTGGAAATACTGACCACATAATATCCCCTTGCCTGCAATGTGGAGAATTCCTTTTATTTGCAAATCTTGCTCCCATAGCCTTTTCTAGATGAAGAGGTCAATCAAGTATAATGGGTAGTTTCCTATGAAAAAATACTTGTAGCAGAGATTGCTTTCCTTTTATTACTATAAATATTGGTCTTCCTTCAAATAAGTGGGAGTATTTTAGGAATATTAGTTAGCAATATGTTGTGGAATTTGCATAAGTAAACTAATAAGAATAGAGTTTATGAAGAAATTCCTATAAAGTGTTTCTTTTCAGGTTAGGTACCTGGCATACCTTACCCCCGTCCCCTGCTAACTATCTAAAGACCATCCAAAGATAAAAAGGCATTAAATGTATATTAACACAACAGTACATGATAGGGCTCCTTTATGCTCCTCTGAAAGTGATTCAGAACACCCTCAATTACATCACACAACACAATCTTTGACTACATTTTTAATACCGTGTTATAAATTCTGTTTTTATTTGTTTTATTTGTTGTTTAAGAATTTCACATATCAGGACAATATTTACACAGTTTCCCCCACCTTCTCCTATATATCTCCTTCCATGTACCCACCACTCTCCTTCAAAATCATTCACTGGGCATTGCAATCCGTGATCAATTCTTTTCCCCATTTGGCCAGCTGTAGATGAAATGACACATTTACAAGACAAGCCCTGCACCCATCATGCTCAGGGAACATCGTTCGAGAAGGGACAGAGAGTTTGTAAGAGCCACTAAACCGTAATGTTTGTTGTGAGGTAGCATCTTGTTTTTTTTATTATAAGAATCTGCACTCAGGAAAATTTAATAATATCGTTACCTCAGTGAGTCCTGCACAATGACACCGCCATTTGGCATGGCAGCATAGATGAGAGAACTCTCACAAGGTCAAGGTGAAGAGCTAGAGGCAGTGAATGGCTGCGGAAAGAAGAAGAATCAGTTTTCTCTGAAGTTCTGCCCCAGATAGGTTACCCAAGGTTAGACCTAAAAACATGTACATATGAACAGCAGAAACAGACCCTGCTAAGCTATCATTTTAGTTGGATAAATATCTACTCTTATCTTATTTGATGCCATGTGCTGCAACCCAGATTATTCTGACCAATAATGGTCTCCCATTTCTGGTGTCTTCAACTGTAGAATATGTGAGCATATCTTTCACTTCACATATTTCTCAACCAGCTCAATGGCAATATTTATCAGTTGGCTGACCAAAGAGTTGGATTATGACTGTATGTGTGCAAGGTTGGCTCACTAAGTAATCTATCTTTTAAGTTTCCTTATCTTAAAAGATTCTTTCTTTTCTTCGGATTTTGAAGTCTCTTTCTTTAAATTTATTTGTGCCTGATATACCTACTTTTCCATAGAAACCATACATATCATTCAATTCACTGGACCTCAGAATACTTTCTTCCAGTCCCTCCATATCTTTTCACTTATATATTGCTAGAGAAAATAAGCCTTATTTAAAGATTTAGTGTTGTTTTCATATTTTAAATAATTAAAAGAGTGTTTACTGTTCAAAGTCAAAACATCAATTACCCATGGAGTAATTATATAGATTCATATTCATATATTAAAAAAATAAGCCCAGTTGCATAGACTTGCATATTAGAGTGTTCATATACTACTCTGGGTTCACAATAAGTTCTCACTGGAGTTGACCACAATATTGTAACAATGTTTCTCTACTTAAATTCTTGACTAAGATCTCAGATTACCTCCCCTGCCTTCTCCAAGCTTGCACAATCTCATTCCATTAGTAGTTAGTTGGGGAAGCCGTGCAAGTTTTAACTGAAGACGTTTTACAACTTTAGGAGCATAAAGGTGACTCAAAGGTAATAGAAATGCACTAAGGTGGAATCTACAAAACTTTTGTCTTTTCATTCATAAAAATGCAACCTAAAATTGGGTAATTTACATAAACTCAGGCATACCAGCCTATAGTCGTTTATGTAAGAAAAAATTATTTATCAGCTTAATTATATTGTTGAAGATGATTTAAAATAGTTTTATAATTTAAAAATACTGCGAAGCTATGATATATTTTATCAATATATCTATAACAATGGAAATTTAAAACTATGAATACTTGGAAGATTCTATGAACATCTACTGAGTCCCTCTAACAGAACAAATACAACTTCAGTTATCATAAACTGAACTTAGTACTTACAACTAAATGTGAATGATGTGTTAGTCCCAGTAGAACACAATGGAGGCTTCTGCTCCATCAGAGTGCGGAGTGAAGAGACAAAGCTACAGATATTGGTTATATAAGTGGAAATAATCCAGACTCGAACGGCTCTTAGAGGACATGAAGTCAGTAATGTCAGACCTAGCAGAAAGTTGACCAAGACAAGAGCACAAGAAAACAGGTTGTTTCTGTGAGTCCGTGTTCAGCAGCACACTATTCAGGACGCACAAAGGAAAACTCTGCAGGTGGAGAGGAGAGATTTGTGAGAAGAACGGGGGCACAGAGTATGTGCTGTAAGCTATGAAGCATTTAGGCAGAGGACATTAACTGCAGAACTCAAGGACAAGGCCTTATGAAATGAGACTGATCCAACAACAAGAAAGGATATTTGACCCACGAACTAGATTTTTAATATATGGAGACAAAAATGATCAGCCTTTAAATGGCTGAAAGATATAACCTGCCCCTTTACTCTGAATTATTAGCTTTCAATAGATTCTAGGAGAGAAGAAGTCACTGCTCTTAGTCCTGTACTCACTTCAGAGCCCATCAGGCTTCTGTGGATATTTACGAACCCATTGGCATGCAGACTGCCCAGATAATTGCCATGGGTCACAGACCAGGGTAGAAGAATGGATTAGGCAGAACTGGTAGGAAGATGTGTGGTGACAGTGGTCTGTGTGCAGAACTTCTTTAAAACAAATTAATTTAATGAAAATGCAGGCATTGCGTGATGCGATGAATGAAGATGGAAGGAAAGACAGGAGGCTGTCCATATGTCCAGCTTGGGTAGTTGTTAAAAATCACTAATTTAACATGGGAAATCTATGCAGCAACCGTCTGTCTTAAACCATAATGACAATAGTGAATCAATGCTGGTTTTGCTTTGTTTTGTTTTTCCATAGATGGAGAAACCACTGATACTTGTTCAGACGCGACAGACTTTTTGTGCCAGGACCAGAAGTGCATTGCATCCCACCTTGTTTGTGACTACAAACCCGACTGCACGGACAGCTCTGATGAAGCTCACTGTGGTGAGTACATCTGCCTGCCGCTATGGGGTCTGATAAGTTCATGCCTTCTCTAGTGGAGTGACTGGATTGAAGAAATGTTCTTATGGGGGCTCGAGGTGGCTCAGATCATAAATCACTTCCCAAGTGTTAGAACCTGAGGATGACTCCTCAGAATGCACATACACTTGACCGTTGCAGCCCATGTCTGTACTCTTATCATTCCTAAGGGAAGATAGGAGGCAAAGACAGAAGAGTTCTCAGAAATAGGCAGGTGGGCTAATTAAAATGCATAGGAGAAAAGAAAACGGGGGACCCTGATTCGAACATGTAAAATGAAAACCATGGACACCCACGGATGCCCTCTGACCTCTTCACAAGTGCCATGGAATATGCAGAATCACACACACAAACACACACACACATACACACACACACACAAACACACGCACACATGAATATATGCCCTATTATAAATATGTGACAAAAAATACTACTAATAATAGTAATATTGTTATTGCCATTCAAGAAGTTAAATCTAGACTGCCATTTTGTCCAACTTTTCTATAAGAATATCTAAAAAACAGCCCTATCATCTGCTTTAATTTTTAATGAAAATTCCATGAAATCATATTACAAGACATCACCATCATATGTGCTTGTAGAACTGTCAGAGAAGTCAGAAGTACAAATCAATAAACTAGCTGTCTATGTTATATATTAGCTTTATCAGCAATATTTCTTTTACCATCCCTCCTTCAAATGTGGTTGATTTATTGATAAAATAGAAAAAAAACCTGAAAGTAAAAAGTAAGCACAATTTTTTTATTAATTCTGTTGCATTAGCTGTGATACTATGAGATTCACTTCATTTTCTAAATTCAACTCCTTGAAGTATGAAACATAAAACGAGTTTGTAATTTAAAAGTAAAAGATGTGTTATGCACATCTTACTGAACCAAATCCCACCACCTTTTCTGTGGAAGAGGTGCTTGAAAATAGCAGAGATTGGTGCTGAATCACCATGCCTTTACCTTCTGGGATTTTAGAATATCAGGCTTGTATTTCTATCTGCCTCCAAAGAGTTGGTTCCACACTAATTGGGAATGAAGTCAGGGCCTCGTGCATGCTATGCAGAAACTCTACCATTGACCTTGAGCTTCAGCTCATCCACATAACAATATAGGATGCTTATAGCAATTGTAGTTTGTCACAGATGAGCTACTCTCAAACTAGTGGGCCAGACAACACCTTCATATTTGGTCCCTTGGTGAGTTGACAATTCAACTTGGCAGTTTGACTCTTGAATAACTGATGTGACTTTGAGGGACTGGAAAATCAAATCTATGATGGTTTCTTCCTCTCTGAACTTGAACAAATAGTTCTCTAGTTTCTCTGTCTTACTTCTGATGGAATTTCAACCTCCACAGTTACCCTGCACTCATACATTATGACCACCGCACAGGATGGAAAAGTCATCCTGCTGAGTACTATCAAAGTTGATCCTCCTAGAACCCAACATTCCAAAGCCACAGGAAATCTAACCAAGGTTCGTTTAGTTTAACTGTAGATATCCCAAATGTCACTTGCAACCAATTCTGATTGCCAAGCAAATTAAGTCTAGTCTCGACTTGAATAGATAAAAGAACTATACACGTGAATATGCCCTGTACCACAAGGAGGTAAGAACTAAGGGTGATCGTCTTGTACATAAACAGATGTCTTTCCCCTTTTTTGCAGTTTGCTCTTAAAGAAAAAACAGTAACAAAATTAAATATACTAAGATAAAAGAAAAACCATCATCTCCCTGTAATTATATGTGTGTAAGTTTATGTATATCTGTATTTATATATTTAGGTGTGTGTATGTATGTAAGTATATATGTATGTGCAATGTCTGGCTGTGGTTCTCTCTATTGTGTCCATCTGTGGCAGGAGGGATTGGTGATGTATGAATAAAGTACCCATCTGTGAGTATACCAAAGTATCATTAGGAGTCATTTTATTGTTAGTTTTTCTTTTTGTTTTTTTAGACCAGTAGTGTCTGGTTGGTTTAACTCGTCACCATTTTCATTCTTGAGAACTAGTATGACAATGATTTTGCCACAACACTCATTTTTTCTTTATACTTTCATTTGTGTTTGCTACTTCTTTCTTTGGGGTGGGGCATTTAGATAGGGTTTCTCAGTGAAACCGTGACTGTCCTGGAACTCATTCTGTAGACCAGGCTGGCCTAGAATTCACAAAGATTCACTTGCCTCTGCCTCTGGAATACTGAGATGGAATGTATGTGCCACGATCCACCACCATGCAGCTGTATCTATTATTTATTAGTACTTTTGCAAAGTAAATATAACAGAGATTTTTCACTTAAATCATTTTAAATGTAGAGTACACTGAAATTAATTATATTATTGTCCAATCATCACCAAAGTCCATCTCTACAATGCTTGGGAAATTGAAAGGTATCCATTAAACAACAACTCCCTAAAATCATAGGCCATGACAACCAGCATTCTATAACTGTTGATAAACTATGGACCTTGAGTAATTCATGTAAAATGTATCTTAATATTGCTGGCTTATTTCATTTAACATGTTTTCAATATTAATGTTGTCATATTGAAAACTGCATTATGGAGGCTACAGTGTTACTATTTTGATATCATATAAATTATATTGACCAAGGATGTCTCTTATTTTAATTATTAAATTTTCTAACACTATTTCTATCTACTTTTAAATGAATCAAAACATGGCATTAATTGTAAGGAAGTAATTCTAATAAGGTTCTAAGGGAATCTCTAAAACATTTGTGAATTCACAATTTTCCCCTAAAAATTATAATGAGTAGATAATTAAAGAATCATCAGTATACAACAGAAAGATTAATTTACATGAAATCTAAAGGAACAATAGTTTGGACATATACCATTGACAGATATAATTGAATAGAAAGATTTATATCACTCTAGTATTCAATCAAAATTTCTCATCATATTGTTCTAATTTTATTTCTAATGCTATTACAAAATATTCTTTAAAACTTAGGGGAGGGAGTTTATTTCAGCTAATAAATCCATGTTACTAGTCCATCACTGTGGGAATCTAAGGCAGTGAGAGCTAGAGAGAGATGGTCACGTTGCAAACGCAGTGAGGATCGAAAGGGAGAATGAGTGCATGCCAAGTGTTCTGCTGGTTACCCTAGCTTACACAATTTAGGATGCCCTGCCTAAATGGTTCTGACCACACTGGGCTGGGTCTTCTGAATTTAACTTCATCAAAATAATTTAACTTAATTTAAATTAACCTCACAAATTAACTTAATCTTCCACAGCTGTCCACAAAGGCCAACCCAGTGTAGACAGTCTTTCATTGAGACTGTCTTCTTGTGTGATTCTAGATTGAACCAAGTAGAAAAATCTAATATAAACTACAACAATATTAAATTGCCTTCCTTAGTTAGGATTTACATGGAAAATATTTATGTAAACATGAAATTCTTTCCTGAATTTCTGCATATATTATGTGTTAGAAAAAAAGTACTGAATATATAAATATTTCTATTATAAAAATGCAAGTAGAAAAAATATTATATTGAGTTGCAATTTTCATTGAATTTTTATGATTCATGTTCTTCATAATGAATTTCCCTAGTTTAATTTTAAGTCATAACCAATATTGTTAATGAGTTTACAACCATTTACTTGTAAATTACAAATGGAGAATGTTTATGGTGTGTGTATGCGTATGTGTGTGTGTGTGTATGTGTGTGTGCGTGTGTGTATTTGTGTGTGTGCACACAATATACATATAGTCTTACAAACCTAAAATATAATACTTGATAATTTGATTATCCAAATATAAACATTACATATTTTCTCTGCTTTACTTTCATATTAACTTACATCATTTTCCGTTTCTCATAGTTGAGGTATTGAAGGTGTACAAATGTGATCTTGCTTCAAAACTAAAGTCAACTACATACTCATACGACAAATGTTATTCAAATTTTAATGAGTTACTAAAAGGAGTATTTAAATTTATGCAATAAAGCAATGTGGCATCAATGACACAGACAATTTCCCTCAAAAAACTTGAAAATTTTTCTTCACAGACTTAGAGGGCACTCACAGGCTGATAGATGATGATATACCAGTTTTCAAAGTTGGATTCACTGGGATTTATATTAATGGCCCTGTAGATGCTTTGCAAGTGTTAAATATGGATTCCTTTCAATTAAATACATGACTTATTATGGATAACATAATAAATGACATTTAGAGAAATACATGGAGTGAACTGACCTTTGGAAATATTAAAATGTAGCCTTTAATTTTACTAAGACTCTCACTTATTAAAACTAAATTAAATTATATTAGATCTGAGAGCTACCATTATTTATATTCTCAGAGATTCATTTTTCTTTTCTTCATAGTAAATAAGTCACTCATTATTTAGTGGTCTATAAGAACTAACTCCATATGTTAAATACAACTATTCATTTAATATATTGAATTGAATCATAAATTGGTTTATTATTCTGGGAGTGGTCATATGGGAATTTTCTGTTTCATTATATTTGCCCTCAATTGAAAATTTCCCTTTATTTATTGAAAATAGATTTTTTGCATAAAATATCTTGATTATAGTTTCTGCTTCATATACTCTTAGTTCCTCCCCACTCACCATCCTTCCCAAAAAAATCCCCTTCTTTTCTGTTTTTCACCAGAAAACAGACTTCTAATGAATAATAATAAAATAAATGTAAAAGAAAAGGATAAAACAAAAATTCACATATCAGAATTGGGCAAAACAAACAGTCAAGGAAAAAAGAGTCCAAGGGAAGGCACTAAAATCTCACACTAATTTCACACATTCATGAAATTATCCCATTAAAAACTCTAAATTGGAACCCATAATACATGCAAGGGACTTGCTGCAGATTGGTGCAGGCCCTGTGCACCCTGCCGCAGTCTCTGTGAGTTCACATGAACTTTGATCACGATTATTTAGAGGGCCTTGACTTCTTTATTTCTTCCATCCTCTCTAGCTCTTAAAATAGTTCTGCCTCCTCATTTGTGGGTTCCCTGGATGCTGAGGGGAGGTATTTGATGAACATATCTGGTTTAGCACCGGAGTGTTCTGAGATCTCTCATACTCTGCATAATGTCTGACTCTGTGTGTGTGTGTGTGTGTGTGTGTGTGTGTGTGTGTGTGTGTGTGTGTGTGTGTGTTCTCGTTTGCTGTAGGAGGAAGCTTTTCTGATGATGGCTGACCAATGCACTGATCTCTGAGTACAGCAGAACGTTCCTAGGTTGTTTGTTTCAGAACAGTCTCTTTGTTTCCTCCCTGGTCCCTAGACGATCTATTCTCCCATTCTTGATCACCCAAGTAGTATCAGGTATGGGTTCTATCTCATGGAGTGAGCTTCAAGCTAAATCAGATATTGACTGGTTATTTCGACATGCTGTGTGCCACCGTTGCACTGGCATACAGCCAGAACATCATTGTTAATTACCATGTTGAACAGACTGTTGCTGGATTCAATCATTTTTGGTACCTCATGGCCCTTGATACTACAGCAAGGAAAGCACTAATACCCTGACTCAGTATTGCTGTAGGTGTTGAACAGACATAAAACTCTGCTTTCCTCCCTCCTGTTTAAGAAAAACATTGTTCGTAAGAAATGAGATATTCATTTAGGAGAATTATTCATTAATTTGAAAAGGATGTCTTTTCATTACTATTTCGCTGTAGTAGTATCTCATTAAGGCATGTGCAGTGTTGTAATGGACGGAGGCCTTTTCTTCCCTTTACAGCATGTTAACACAGAACTGTTCAGCTGTAGCATTATTTCTCACTCATTCAGGTTATTTGAAATCACGCTCAATATAAATCAATAGGTATTAAAAGTGTGATACTTGGAGTATCACAAATATTCCCATACCTTGCAGTGTGATATGATTGAATTAGATGAATATGTGAAGATGAGGAATAAAAATAATTTACTTTGTACTTATTTTCATGTTTATAAGTGTTTATCCTGATTGATCATGTGGCCATGGGGCTAAATAATATACCACTGGGGAAATGGCTGTTGCTTAAAAGAATACCAGTAACGTTTTAAGTCCACTGAAAGATCATCCTAGGAAAGGAGTTCTCCAAAAGTAATTGCTATTTTGAAAAATATCCATTATTGGGATATATAAAACACATTCTCTCTCATCAGCGGGTTTTACTGAATGTTCACACAAATACAAGCAGCTCAGAGGTAGGAAGAAATCACTTAGGAATGTTTACCATAACCCAAAGTTATAAAACAATTGAAGCGACAGTACAGCCTAATTAATAGCCTTTCAAATAAATGATAGCAACTATAATTCCCACCAAATGCTCACATTAAAAACCACCATGAGAATTAGTATGCTAAGGGTCAGGACACCTGAGATTTAAATTGCTCATTCAAGAATGAATGTGATATTACATGAAATGGAAAGGGGGGGAGGGCACATTAAGGATGCTTAGATCCAAAATTTCAGTCTTGACATCCTGGCAGAACTTGTTAGGTTACCACCTGTCCTTTTCTATTGAATCTATACAAAACCAAATCTGTTCATTTCATTTATGGTAGCGTTGTGACAACTAGTAACTAAAAGTTATTCAAAGTTTCACAAAGATGCCAGATGCCAGTGAGAACAACATAACAATTTGACGAAGGAATTTACTCCATGAGAAAAAAGCCGGACAAGGAAACCACACCTCTCTTCTGACCCTCATCTCCTTCGTTCTGTATGAGGAACACGTGTGATACCAGAAGGAATGTGGTTTCTGAAGTGTGAATGAAAATGAAGGTGGAAGAGTAGCCCACGAGGGAGAAGTTATAGCACAGCCTAACATAAAGTTTTCTAAAACTGGAAACTTCCTCACTTCATTGAACTAAGTGCATGGCTATGGTTTAAAACTATTGTAGGTTGGTGTTTCAAATGCTTGGATAAATAGGCATGTCTAACTATTAATTCCCATGCCATACAGAATGAAATCTAAGAGCTGGTAGCTGGAAATCTAGTTAGTCTATCTTAACAACATCATCCACGGTACAGAGCAGTTAGGACTCCGTCTTTTAGTTGGCTTCTTATAGAAGCAGCTGCTGATAGAAATTTTAAGAACATTGCAGACATATTATGAGGACAACTATAAATATATCTTTAAGAATTCTTATAGAAAGATGAAGACATGAATGCTAACATTTAAAATCCAAGATGAACCTTGCGTGGTAGAAAGGGATACAGACCAATATAAACCTTCATATTCTGAAGAGTCCAATTCCATCCCTGGGTAATGGAGCAAAATGACTTTTATACAGGCATAAGCCACTAAAATACACATGTGCAAAACCTCCAGGTCTCTCTTCCCTTATCAGGATGTCCCCAAAAAGATTATCTATGAAATTTACTGGTCCTATTCTTAATTATCTGCCTAGGTTCAAATTAATTAGTCTTTAGAGCACTACCTGCTTCCCATGACTCCAAGAATATATTTGCCCATGCCATTTTTGTTATAAAATGAATAACTCATTGAATGCAGCTAACAGTACAAAGGAGTCTAAAATGTTTGCCTCCCAGTTAAGAAATGCTCAACCCCTAAGCTTCCGTCTCTGGTACAGAAGTTGTGCTGTAAACTATACGATTCAAAACCAAGCCAGTGGAGAGCATACCACAGGCAACCTGACAAGTGCTGTGTGCTCACTACACATATTAGTCAGCGAAGACATTACGAAACAACTGGCTGATTACTGAGCTTTTAAAGTAGTAATTATCTATATATTAATATCTGTGTATTCCTAGAACATAATGACAAAAAGGAATCTGTCAGTATAGCAAGGTTCTTGACCCTCGTCTCAACATGAACAACTTAGGAAAGGTTTTGAAGCTCCCTGCAAGTCATTTTGGATGCACTTTATGGCATACTTAAAACTCCTGTCCAACATCTGAGTGCCCACACCAGGATTTTCACTATCTTCAACATCTGCATCGCTCCATGAGAAACATGTGCAAAGGTCTGAGAAAATCATGTCTCTAGGAGAGTGGTCTCTGAGGTTTGTCACTATGTAATTTTACAAGTAAAAGAAACAAGTTTAAAAAGCACCTGTGAAATATAGATGTGGACTTGTTCTTAAATATAAAGATTCACTTCTATTTTACAAAAGAAAAAAGCAAATAACAAAATTTTCATTTTTCTGGTTTAACAAGAAATCAAACTTTTCTTAAAATTTTCACACTAGTTTCTAGTATCTAGATTCTCTTTTGTTTTATTGTTTTTTAAAATTTTTATTGCAAATAAATTCCCTGTTCTCACATAGTATATCCCGATTATGATTTCTCTTCCTACAGTCTTCCTAGTTCCTTCATACCTCTCCTCCCTTTTATGTCTACTTCTTTTCTGTCTTTCAATAAACAAAAATATTCACAAGAGTAATAATAAAATATAATAATATGCAATAAAACTAACACAATGGAATCAGACAAAACAGATACAGAATTAGACAAAACACACAAATAGAAGAGGCCCCCCAAGAGAAGGCACAAAAACAAACGCACTTGTTCACACAGTCAGAAGTCCCATAAAAACACGCGTATATAATGGAAGCCAACATTTGTATGCAAGGGGCCTAGTATGGGCCCTGTACATGTGGTCTCAGTTTCTGCGAGGTCATGTAAGCTTTTATCATACTGATTTAGAAAGATTTGTTTTCTTGGTGTACTGTATCTTTTCTGGCTCTTAAGCATTTTCTGCCTCCTCTTCTGCGGGGTCCTCATAAGCTCATGGGAAGGAAATTTGTGGAAATATCTCATTTGTAGAGAAATCTTCATGTTCCACGGTCTCCTAGTCTCTGCATAATGTCTGGCTGTTGGTCTCCGTATTTGTTCGCATCTGCTTCTCTGATGATCTGATGATGACTGAATACGTCACTGATTTGTGAGTACAGCAGAGTGTCCATAGGAGTCATTTTCTTGCTATTTTTCAAAGGACAATATTTGGTTCTACCCTAGGTGTCTGAGCTATCTAGTCTCAGGTACTTGGTCACCCAAGCAGTGCTAGGTATTGTTTCCATTTCATCGAATGAAATCATGTCAAATCAGAGAGTGGTTGGTTACTCCCACAAGTTCTATTCCACCATTGTCCCAGCATATCTTGTAAGCAAGACACCATGTTGATCGAATGCTTGTGGCTGCCTTGGTGTTTATGTTTCTTCTGTAGTAGAGTGTGTGTCATACTTACTGTGTTAAAGATGACAGAATCACTGGGTGAAGGGGCTATGTAGGTACCAGTTTGACATCTAAAAGTAAAATGAGTTACATACGTATTACCCTCAGCAATGAGGCCTTGCCATCAGTTTGTGGAGGGCAACCTGTCGTCCTGGCAACAGCGTGGATAGACTGGAGATTGGTTCACCACAAGACCTCTTGGTGAACAACTGAATTAGATATAATCCGATCTCTGCATTGGAAGCTTCATTTGGTGTCAAGAAATGGCCCACTGTCATTCTATCTCCCCATCATTTGGTGATTTCATTTATAATGGTTTTCATGTATGAATATATTTTATGAAGTTTCTAGTATTGTTTTCATACTACCTCTGCAATGCTCCTTAATTACCTGTCTCTCCTTATATTCCTCCATAACCCCTCTTCTCTCCCTCAACTCACTTTATCCTCCTGTTCCAGTTTCCCCTCATTATTTCATAAATATACATTCTATTTCTCTTTCCTAATAGGCTCTATCTTTCTTACCTAAGCCCTTGCCTTATACTGGGTCTCTGTCGTTCTACAGATTTCAGTTTGGTTATCATTGACAACAGCTAATATCCATATATAAGTAATACAAACCATACTTGTCTTTTGGGTCTGGGATACTTCACTCAGGACGATTTTTTTTCTAGTTTCATTCATTTACTCGTCAATTTCATGATGTCATTTTTTGAACATCTGAGTTAAACTTCATTGTGTAAATGTATCACATTGTCTTTATACACTGTTGATAAACGTCTATATTGTTTACATTCACTGGCTACTATAAATAAGCCAGCAAGGATCATGCTTGAGCAAGTGTCTGGTAGCAGAATAAAGCATTCATTGTGTTTATTCCTGATAGTTGTACAGCTGGATCTTGAGTTAAGTGTCTTCCCACACCAATTTCCATAGTGGCTAAACAAGGTTGCGCTCCTACCAACAATGGATGGGTGTTCTTCTTACTCCACATCCTCACTAGAATGAGCTGTCAGTAGTTTGGTTCGTTTTTTTTTGTTTTGTTTTGTTTTGTTTTATTTTTTTGTCTTTTTTTTAATCTTAACAATTTTGACAGGCATAAGATGAAATCTCAAAGTAGTTTTGATATTCATTTCCCTGATGGATTAAGATGTTAAATATTTCTTTAAGTGTTTCTCAGTCATTTGAGTCTCCTTGTTTGTGTAGCCCTGTAAACCAGTTTTAATTGTTTTATTTAGGATTTTGATATCTAGTTTCTTGAGTTCTCTATGTACTTTGTATATTAGTCCTCTACTGGGTGTGGTGTTGGTAAAATTCTTTTCCTTTTCTAGAGGCTGCTGCCTTGTCTGAATAATATCCCCTGTCTTAACGGAATTTTCCTTTTCATGAAGTCCTATGTATTAACTTTTGATTTTCATGTCAGCTATAGCAGTTTGGTTCAGAGATCCCTTTTCTCTGCTTATGAGTCCAAGGCTATTCCTCACTTTCTCTTCTATCAGATTTAGTGTATCTGAATTTATGTTTAGATATTTGGTCCAATTGAAGTTGAATTTTGTACAGGCTGATAAATATGGATTATTGCACACATGACTATCGAAGAATAGCATTCTTGAAGATGCTATTGTCTATATTTACATTCGAAACTATTTCTAAACTAGCAAAGAGAAGGAAAAGTAGGTTAACATATGGCTAGTGGATTCATAGGATACATGGGTAAGGGAATTGTTTCAACTTAATACGCATCCTTTAATTTTGAAGGGCTTAGTTAAATTAAAATTTTCTTACTGCACACATAGTACATAGATATACATACAAGCAAAACACACATACATATAAAGTAAAAATATAAAGAAAAACTGTTATGTTAAGTAAGACCTAGAAACAACTCTTATGAAAAGAGTAACCAACTGCTAAAGAAGTATTTTTAAAAACAAAGATATGTCTAAGCATAAATGTTTTACAAAGTCAGTTCATTTTACAGAAATGATCCTGTAACACATTGTTGGAGTTGAAACAGTTGTACAGATGAGAAGTAAATGTTATTGTATTAAAAGTTAAGATTTGCAAGAGTGTTTTTACAGTGTGAAAAATGGACTATTTTAGCCAAAATAAAATAACACAAAAAGAGTGTTAAAGATGATTAATATGGCTTGAGTATGTAAAGGTGGTTAGGATGAAGCTTATTCTAAAGACAATCTCTACGAATAAACCCTATGCTTGAATCACTGTGCTTGCTATGAAACTTAAAATAAGGAAATACATAAATTCTCAAAGGAAAACTAACCAGGTGACATTTGGGGTATACAAAGGATAGAGAACCAATAGTAAGACTATATGTTTGAGTCTTTATAAAAGAAGATAAGATTCATGTGAAATGGAAATATCAGAGAGGACATACTTGGAGAGAACTCTGGGATGGTTGGGAAGTAAAGGATGTTTATTTCTCTTTTTTTTTTAGGCCTTGAATATGATATTTTATTTCTTTATTGTTATATATATTTCTTTACTTACATTTCAAATGTTATTCCCTTTCCTGGTTTCCTGTTCATAAGTCTCCCATCCCTTCCCCCTCCCCTATACGGGTGTTCTCCCCATCAACCCCCCCTTACCACGGCCCACACTGACATTCCCCTGCACTTGGGGGGGGTCCAACTTGGCAGGACCAAGGGCTTCTCCTTCCCCTGATACCCCAACAAGGCTATTGTCTGCTATATATGCAGTTGGAGCCCTGGGTCAGTCCATGTATAGTCTTTCCATAGTGGCTTAGTCCCTGGAAGCTCTGGTTGGTTGACATTGTTGTTTTTCTGGGGTTGCAAGCTCCTTCAACTCTTTCAATCCTTCCTGGAATTCCCCCCTAGGTGGTTCCTATTCTCAGTTCAGTGGTTTGCTGCTAGCATTGACTTCTCTATTGGACATACTCTGGCTGTGTCTCTCAGGAGAGATCTATATCCAGTCCCTTTCATCATGCATTTTCTAGCTTCATCAATCTTATCTAGCTTTGGTGGCTGTATATATATGGGCCACATGTGGGGCAGGCTCTGAATGGCCGTTCCTTCAGTCTGTGCTCTAAACTTTGCTTCCATATCCCCTCCTATGAATATTTTTCCCCTTTTAAGGAGTGGGAGCATCCACATTTTGGTCATCCTTCTTTGTGAGCTTTCTGTGGTCTGTGGATTGCATCTTGGGTAATTTGAGCTTTTTGGTTAATATCCACTTATCAATGAGTGCATAGCAAGTGTGTTTTTCTGTGATTGAGTAACCTCACTCAGGATGATATTTTCTAGTTCATTCCATTTTCCTATGAATTTCATGAAGTCATTGTTTTCGATAGCTGAGTAGTACTCCACAGTGTAAATAT
Organism: Rattus rattus; assembly: GCF_011064425.1. Classification (NCBI taxonomy): domain Eukaryota; kingdom Metazoa; phylum Chordata; class Mammalia; order Rodentia; family Muridae; genus Rattus; species Rattus rattus. The sequence goes on along the minus strand of NC_046167.1, from coordinate 7,745,944 downwards.
ACCACATTTTTTGAATCCATTCCTCTGTTGAAGGGCATCTGGGTCCATTCCTCTGTTGAAGGGCATCTGGGTTCTTTCCAGCTTCTGACTATTATAAATAATGCTGCTATGAACATAGTGGAGCATGTGTCTTTGTTGTATGTTGGAGCATCTTTTGGGTATATGCCAAGGAGTGCTATGGCTGGGTCCTCAGGTAATGTAATGTCCAATTTTCTGAGGAACCTCCATACTGATTTCCAGAGTGGTTGTAACAGTTTGCAATCCCACCAACATTGGAGAAGTGTTCCTCTTTCTCCACATCCTCACCAGCATCTGCTGTCACCTGAGTTTTTTTTTTATCTTAGCCATCCTGACTGGTGTGAGGTGGAATCTCAGGGTTGTTTTGATTTGCATTTTCCTGATGACTAAGGATATTGAACATTTCTTTAGGTGTTTTTTGGCCATTGGATATTCCTCAGCTGAGAATGTTTTGTTTAGCTCTCTACCCCATTTTTAATAGGGTTATTTGACTCTCTGGAGTCTAACTTCTTGAGTTCTTTGTATATTTTGTATATTATCCCTCTATCAGATGTAGGATTGGTAAAGATCTTTTCCCAATCTGTTAGTTGCTGTTTTGTTCCAGTGATAGTGTCCTTTGGCTTACAGAAGTTTTGCAGTTTTATGAGGTCCCATTGGTTGATTATTGATCTTAGAGCATAAGCCATTGGTATTTTGTTCAGGAAATTTTCCCCAGTGCCCATGTGTTCGAGACTCTTCCCCACTTTTTTTTTTCTATTAGTTTGAGTGTATCTGGGTTAATGTGGAGGTCCTTGATCTACTTGGACTTAAGCTTTGTACAAGGTGATAAGAATAGATCTATTTGCATTTTTCTACATGCTGACCTCCTGTTGAAAATGCTATCTTTCTTCCATTGGATGGTGTTAGCTCCTTTGTTAAAGACCTAGTGACCATAGGTGTGTGGGTTCATTTCTGGGTCTTCAGTGATCTGATCTAAGAGTTTTTGAAATTGTTAGTCTGTATTTTATCACGTGTGTATATTTACAGGACATCTTTTCAAAGTAGATGGAAAGGAAAATTTAGGATACACAGAGTGGAAAATCTAAATAAGTATATTCATTTTGAAATGAAGATGGAAGACTGACACAAATTACAGTAAAGTCATAAGGAGGGACTGTGACACTGGAAGAAAAGGAAGCATGTATGACCTTAATGGAGATGAGCTGTAGACTAGGAATAAAGTTCTGATGAAGAGTCAGGATAAGAGGCAGAGATTAGCTTTAGAAAACAGAGAGTCACCTGTTTTATGATGGAGAGAATGAAGTGTAAGAAAACACATCCTGATTTCTGATACATCTTGAAAGTTGAAGTTTAATGATAGCTAAGTCGAGTCATCAGGGACAAGATTATCTGACTGGAAAGTAGTGCAACAAGAGCTATTAGGTTCAGGGGTTGGGAATAGGGTGCATGAAAATACAAATACCCCAGAACCCATGTGAACAAGCAGAGAAGCAGTCCTGGGCATTCACGAGACGGGTCTGGATATTTGATGATGTGTTGACTAAATGCCTTGATCAAAGAGTTTATTACATCTATGCATAGTACAATCCTATTCTGTATTATAGAATGATAGCATAACATCCAAATGAAGCAGGATCCATAACTTAGCACATAAAGTAAATAGATTATATATTCATTTTAAATGAATTAAAACAATGTACTAAAAAAGAAAAAATATTATTAAAATTTTGTTTTAGAGATAAAATCAAACAATGCTTAAAGAAGCAAAATAACAATAGAAATTCTCTTAGGAATTCAGTAAGTCATAAGAGAGCATCAGTTCTGTGTATTCTGACTTCAGCATCCATTTAACACTTTTTTATTTCTTTATTTGTTATTCCATTTCCCAGTTTCCCCAGACATAAGCCTCCTATCCCGTCCCCCTCCCATTCTTCTCTAAGGGTGTTCCCCTCCCCAAACACCCCCCTTCCAGCTCCCCTGACATTCCCCTATAGCTGGGGTCCAACCTTGCAGAACCAAGGGCTTCTCCTTCCATTGATATCCAACAAGGCCTTCCTTTGCTACATATTAATTGCTTTCATTTTGAAAACTTAATTACTTTTGAATGAGTTGCCAATCAATAATTTTAGAAGATAACTTCTTTTATAGCTTAGCGGCTAGCCTGGATTCATGCCCGAAAAATATGTAGATTGGTTTGTGGCCAGCGTGGTCTACTGCTTTACCCAAAGGCACCTTTCCTTTCATAAGCAACTTTGCCTTACTACTGGTCTACCTATGCCATTGAAACACTAGAGCAAGTGTGGATGTACCGAACAGCCACACAAAGGAATGTTTTGTTTATTCAGCCAGAATAATTCATATGAACACTACAAAGTCAAACTCATGGTTTTGGCATCAGCCTGGTTTGTATGCCATTTGTAAACAATATTATTTAATCCAGATAATTACATAATATGTAAGTGACAGCACTCAATCAAATATTCCATATCACTTGAGAGAGAAAGTATTATGGAATAAATAAGTTACTACTGATTAGTGTAAATATTTTAGCTATAGAAAATTCATATATAAATAATTAAACTATATGAGTTATAGAGATGTTTCAGTGGGTAAAGCACTTGCTATTTAGCATAAAGACTTGAGTTTAGCTTTTCAGAACTCATGTAAAGCCAGGAATAGTGATATGTGTACCTGGCATTTGCTACTTTGTGGATTCTTCTTTGTTCCACCCACGTCCACCTCCTTTTCCCACCCTTTCAACATCCTAACACTAGATAGGACAGTAAAAGGATTGAAGGAAAAGGGCAATGTTTTTATTAAATTGCTTCCCATTGATTATTGAGTTCCTTAGGGAAAGTTTGACCTTTGCCCTCAAGACATTTATGTTTTCCTTTCCTCTTCTTTGTCCATGAGTTCTTAACAAATAGTGACCAACAACAACCAAACAACCAATACCCAAACAACCAACACCCAAACGACCAACACCCGAACAACCAACACCCAAACGACCAACACCCGAACAACCAATACCCAAACAACCAACACCCAAACGACCAACACCCGAACAACCAACACCCAAAAAACCAACACCCGAACAACCAACACCCGAACAACCAACAACTGAGCAACCAACACCCGAACAACCAACAAGCCTGCCCCCTTCTCGGGGCCGTAGCATTTACATACCCTTTGAGAAGTGCCGAGAATTCCCAGTATCATGCCACCACAAAAATCATCTGCAGCTGAAGACACCATGCCTCTGCTAGACCAAGAGGCAAACCATAGCTGTTGTGGAAAATTTACAACATCTGAGATTAATCCCACACCTGGGATTAATACAAAAACATATTCTTCAATATTTCTGTGCTTTTTTTAAAAATCAGAATTTCAGAATTCTCATTGTAGATGTGAGTCTCTGTTCTCCATAGTTCTGTGGCTAGAGTAAAGCACAGACAGGTGAACAAATCTACGGAAGTACAGCAGCCAACTAACCTGGCATATGGAACTGCCAACAGTGATGAGAGCTTTATCAAACAACATGGGAGGACAAGCACCAGCAACTGATGTTGTCCTCTGACCTCCTCTGATACACACTCCATGGCATGAGCATATGTCATACAAACAGTCATATCTGTGTGTGTGTGTGCTTGTGTGTCTGCCTGTCTCTGTCTCTGTGTCTCTCTGTCTCTGTCTCTCTGTCTCTGTCTCTCTCTCTCTCTCTCACACACACATACTCATGCAATGCACACCAAAATATTTCAAAAATAAAAACAAAAGAATCATGAGATAAAATGATTTGAATCACCAAAAACATAGTGAGGCATGGGTTGTTGTAGACATTTTGCGAAGCTTACATGAACATCTTGTTTCACTAGGGTACTACATAAGCACAGCAGGAAGCTGCAATTTTGAAACAACTTCAGGAGACTGGACTGTGGACTGCGGACTTACCCAAGATCCTGAAGATGACTTGGATTGGAGTATTGGTAGCATAATTACTACCGAAGCCTTGAGCCCAGATTCAGACCACACGCCAGGTAAATCTAGCAGCTGTAAGCAAGTCTAGTGTGTTTATGAACGTTCCTGTGGGGTAGAAGGTAGTAAGCTATGTGAAAGGGCTGTCTCTCCTCTTTTAACTACTGAAAGGTTAAATGGACTCAGCTGTCACCGTCACAAAGAAATCCATGACTCTTTAAGAACAAAAATAAGTAAGTATATTAAATTAAAAAAATTAACTCTTGATAGTATCACAGTTCTCAGTAAAGGTGGAGTGTGTAAAGAGCTAAAACTTCACAAAGAAACAATTTTGAAAAATTATAATCAAATTGTGGTCAACCCTCAATGACTGTTCCACATACTATGTCATACATTTTGGTACTAAGGACACACAGGATGACTTGTGAAATATTTTTAAAAATCACTGATTCTTGCTGGAGAGCATTTATATTTGTCCTATAATGTTGTTTCAAATTACAATTTCCTTTTCCTTTTTCTTCCTCTAAATCCTCCCTTGTAACTTATCTTCTTGTTCTTTCTTCAAAACTATGGCTTCTTTTCTTTAACTGTTGTTTTAGGAGGCTAGATATTTTATTCTCATATTAAATATATGTATTTTAGAGGTAACAAATAGCCTGAAATGTTTGATTTATTTTATTTCATTTGTCAACATGAGCATTATTATATGATGGGTTGACGTTTAAATTGTTGAAGTGAGTAAAGGAGATCACCTGCTATAGTGTAGTCTCATGCCAGCTGGCAGTCTGAATGGAACAGAAAGGCCAGCTCCTTCAGCAAGGTAAGAAATTCTTGGTGAACTGGCTTTGAACTTCATCAATGGCAGAAGCTTTCCTGTGACTGCATGGTAACCCCTTCTAACAGTTACAGATCCACCACCCTTCTGATTTCACTAGCAAGTTCCTTATAAAGTCTCTGTCTCTGTCTCTGTCCCTCTCTCTGTGTATGTCTGTTTGCCTGTCTCTCTTTCCTAATGTATATTGATATGCATATTCATATAATATATATTTACTTATGAACATATATGTATTTGTGTGTCTGTAAAAACTTAAATATACACCTATATGTTTTGTGCATAAATATTTGCACACATGTAGTTATGCATGTAAATATGTGTATATAAACATTTATATTCATAAACAATATGTATATTTACCAACATATTCAAATTATTTGATCTGTTTTTAAGAAAACCTGAATGCAATAATCCCTTCAAACAAGTGATGCATAAAAACTAAAAGTAGAAAAACACCAGATAATAAATATAGAAACAAAATGGCATTCTAAAGGAAATGTATGGAAGATTGGCGTAGACCTTGTAGGATCAGAAAAAAACAGAACACATTGCTTTATTTTTATACTTTCTAAATAGGTTGAATGTTCATAAAGTTTAATTGTAGTATAGGTGTCTGTTCCTGTTTTGTTTTATAAATTAATCTTTACTTTGAAAATTCTTACTGTTTGACTTACTAAGTTCTATTTCCTTTTCTTTTCACTTTAAGATTTGTTTCTACTGTAAAAATATAAAATTAGTGCATGCTAGATGAAAGGTTGAACAGGTTAGTGAATTGAAAACTTCACATCAGTTATGGGATTTAACACATTTAATATATGACCAAGGGTGGATATTTTATGTGAATAAAGAAGGGGCATACAGTGGCATATCTGGTCATCTAACCAGAAGGCTATTGATTTCAACCCTAGTGCTATATGATATGTAAACATGCGTTCCATGTAGAATAAATGTTTAAATATAAGAAGAAAATAATAAAGAAGAAAATAATAGAAACTTACAAGAAAACTGAGTGAACTACATGCAGTGGAGAGGCAGAACCTACTTACTAATACAGAAAGGGAATTTCTTGAACCAAGTTAGAAAGCCTTCTGCCTGAACAGTTATATAAAAAGAGCACATAAGGACATATGCATAATGATATATACTTTAGTTACACTTTTATCCAAAAATAAGAAACAAGTGAATACCTAACCCATATCATTTAAGTCATTTTGCATATTCATTAATTTGTGTAATAAATAGCAGGAATATTTCTAGCTACTGTTGTTACATCAGAGATTAAATGAGAGCACCTTGTCATAATGGAGCTTATGTTTCAGAAGGAAGGAAAAGGCAATATGTAGACATTATTGATAAAACATATGGCTTGTTATAAGTTGATAGAGAAAAGGAAGTAAGGTCAGAGCTGGTGGGGTTGGGAAGGACAGTGGATGGTTCATGTCTAGTCAAGGTAGGATCACAGAATAGAAATAAGGCTGTGAAGAGGAGAATGAGTGAAACAGGTGGCTGAGTTAGTACTAATTTCTAAAAATTGATTTTCTCAAATTTTCATTTTATAAATATCATAGCAATAAGGAATGTGACACTTGAAAATTTTTATATCAATAAGTGGGATAAAGAACAGGTTTTTCTTTAATCTAGTATATTTATGGGTTCTAGTACAACTTTTGAAAAGCTTGCATTTCTATATACTATACTCTTATTGTTTTATCATGGCTGTTTCTTGTTTTATATACTACATTTTGTTGGTAATGTTTTTGTCTACTTTAGGGACTTTTATATCTACAACACTTCTGAACATCATTCCTCCCCAATCCCTTTCTGTTTTTTATTTTATATTTGATTTTTTTTATTATAACTTTTTCTTGGATATTTTATATACATTTCAAACATTATCCCCTTCCCCCCTTCCATACTTCTTCCCCTATCCCTGTTTCTATGAGGATGCTTCCATTCCCACCCACCCTCTCTAACCTCAATGCCCTGGAATAAAACTATAGAGGGGGAAAAGCATTACCAGGACCAAGGGCTTTTCCTCCCATTGATACTGGATAATGCCATCCTCTGCTACATATGTGGCTGGAGTCATGGGTCCTCCCTGCTCCACTCTTTGTCCCATTTGTAGTTCCTCCCATTTGTATTTTGTTCTCACTTCTAAGAAGTAATAAAGCATTCACATTTTGGTCTTCCTTCTTCTTGGGCTTCATATAATCTGTGAAATTTTTCATATGATCATGTGAAATTATCCCATGCTTTTGGGCTAATATCCACTTATCAGTGAGTGCATATCATTTGTGTTCTTCTGTGACTGTGTAACCTCACTCAGGATGATATTTTCTAGTTCCATCCATTTGCCTAAGAATTTCATGTAGTCATTGTTTTTAATGTACCACATTTTCTGTGTCCATTCCTCTGTTGAAGGACATCTGGGTTCTTTCCAGCTTCTGGCTATTATAAATAAGGCTGTTAGGACATAGTGGAGCACATGTCCTTGTTATATGTTGAGCATCTTTTGGGTGTATGCCCACTAGTGGTATAGCTGAGTCCTCAGGTAATACTATGTTCAATTTTCTGAAGAACCACCAGACTGATTTCCAGAGTGGTTGTACCAGCTTGCAATCCCACCAACAATGGAGGAGTGTTCCTCTTTCTCCACATCCTCGGCAGCATCTAGTGCCACCTGGGCTTTTTGCTTAGCCATTCTGACTGGTGTGAGGTGGAATCTCAGGGTTGTTTTGATTTGCATTTCCCTGATGGCTAAAGATGTTGAACATTTCTTTAACTGCTTTTCAGCTATTTGGTATTCCTCAGTTGAGAATTTTTTGTTTAGCTCTGTACTCTTTTTTTTTTTTTTAATTACGATTATTTGATTCTCTGAAGTCTAACTTCTTGAATTTATTTTTATTTTTATATACTACATATTAGCCCTCTATCAGAGGTAGGATTGGTAAAAAAAAAAACCTTTTCCCAATATGTTGGTTGCTGTGTTGTTCTAACCACAGTGTCCTTTGCCTTACAGAAGCTTTGCAATTTTATGAGGTCCCACTTGTCAATCCTTGATCTCAGAGCATAAGCCATTGGTGTTCTCTTCAGGAAATTTTCCCCTATGCCTATGTGATTGAGGCTCTTTCCCACTTTTTCTTCTATTAGTTTGTGTGTATCTGGTTTTATGTTAAGGTCCTTGATTCACTTGGACTTGAGCTTTGTACAAGGAGATAAGAATGGGCAATTTGCATTCTTCTACATGCTGACTTCCAGTTGAATCAGGATCATTTGGTGAAAATGCTGTCTCTTTTTCACTGGATGGTTTTGGCTCTTTTGCAAAGATCAAATGACCAGAGTGTGTGGGTTCATTTCTGGGTCTTCAAATCCTATTCCATTGAGCTACCTACCTGTACCAATAACATGAAGTTTGTTTGATTGTTCATTTATCAATATTGCTCTTTTTATATAGCTTGATGTCAGGGATGGTGATTTTCTCAGGAGTTCTTTTATTGTTGAGAATGGTTTTTGATATACTGGGTTTTTTTTGTTATTCCATATAAATTTGAGAATTGTTCTTTCTATCTCTGTGAGGAATTGAGTTGGAATTTTAGTGGGAATTGTTCTTTTTTAAACCTTGTGCCAAAGTGAACTATTCCTTAAGTTTGCTTTATCAGGCATTTCTGTCATGGAAACATGAAAAAGTGACTAATATAAAATATGAACCACCATTTATAGCTAGTTCCATTGTTATTAATATATTAGGCCTTGTGGTGGTTTAAATAGGTATGCCCCCCCCCATAGACTTGTATGTGAGTGTTTGGTCCAATGAGAGTGGCAATATGAGGAGGTATGGCCTTATTGGAGTAGATGTGACCTTCTTGGACAAAGTGTGTCACAGTGGAGGTAGGCTTTGAGGTATCGTATGTGCTCAGCCATGCTCAGTGCGACAGTCCCCTTTTGTTGCCAAAGGATCAAAATATATACTTTTAGCTCCTCTTCCATCTCCATGTCTATCTGAATGCTACCATGTGTTCAAACATAATGATAGTAGAATAAATCTCTGATACTGTAAGCCAGCCCCAATTTAATGTTTTCCTTTGAAAAATTGCCTTTGTCATGATATCTGATCTCAGCGATAACTCCCAAACTAAGATAGGCCATAAAACTATTTTAAGTTGGTTACGGTGATACATACTAATCATCACATACTAATGATCCCATCATTATGGGAGGCAGAGGCTGACACATCTCTATGAGTTCAGGCCAGCTTGGTCTACATAGAGAGTTACAGAATAGCCTAGACTACGTAGTAAGGCCTTGTCTCGAAAATCAAACAAACATAAAACTAAAGCCAAACCCAAAGACCAAAAGTGTTTTATCATATTAATATGATTTACTAGGTTTGTTCATTTAAAACTATGATACATGTCTGTTTATATATTAGTAAATATTTTTCAAACATAGTTTGGCACATAGTTTGATTTGAGCATGAAGCAGCACCAAAAATAGGTATCAGATGTTTGGATCAGATGTAATCAGATTTCCAAGGTTGAATACATGTTACATTTCCTTGAGGTGATGTGAAAATTGGCTATTGTTAATCTGTGTTGTTGTGATTCAGAGAATTACCTAGACATAGATATGCGTAAATTCTTTAGACCTACACACAGACCTACCCCTTATAACTGAAAAACTTTAGTGTATTTTTAATGATTTATCATTATCAGTGACACAAAAATCTGGTAGTCTCAACTGTGAAAGATGAAAGGCTAGTCAGTAGACAGGACAAATGTCATATTGGAGTTCAAGGAGACCCACATGAGTGACCAGTGATGTCTCTTAATGAAGTAAGTAAGAACTGTTAATGGGAGTAATTTTTGCCTTTATTGCACTTCCATAGTATGTGTTGGGTCTCTTGAGTACATGAGAGAATATTTTCCTGGTTATTTATACAATTTTATCTCAATTCTGTTATCAAAAGACCAAGAAATTGAATCTTCCTGATCAGGTGCTGTATTGTCATCCCTATTAATGAATATTTGAAACAGTATATTTTCAGAGTGTTCTTCTCAAAGCAACCTGATAATATCATCTTGATTCAAGAATATGTCTCAGCATATTAGTTTAGGGATCTCTGAGACAATAGGCTGACAAATAAATTTTAAGGACATTAATTAATTCTGATCTTCTGGTAAATACAAAGTTTTTCTTAAAGACCAACATATTCAAAGGGCCTATGGTTTTTTTTATAAGCTTTACAGTGTTGCTATTAATTAAACTGATATTTATAAATCATTTCACTTTCTGCATTAGAAACTTCTATGGACAGTTTCCACATTCATTGCAGGCTTATTCGTGAACAATTTTAGAGACATTGTTTAATTGTAAAGAGAAACTATGAGCATCAGTCTACTCTGTAGTCTACAGAAGAAAATATTCAGTCTCAATATATGTTCAGCTCAACTCAAATCAATGTAGGCAGGTTGGTTTGTAACAGAAGGTTTCTTTGTTCCTTTTCTTCATAATCGTATGTTTTCTTTAATGATCTAATTGATCATCGACATAACTAGTCTGTACACTCGAGTGGTAGAGACATCACAACTTTAGTAATTTATACATTCTCTGTAGCATTTGATCACTGTTGAGAAGTATGTGTGTAGGTCATATGTTTCTGGTTCTATGTTCTTTTGTCTGGTCACAGCACTATCTTTTGATAAAGATATTTTTCAAAACCTACTTCAATAAGAATTCTATCAGGTACCTTAAATTTCAAACTATTTTGAAAAACAATCTCCCTTCTAGCCCACATATACCTAAACCCACTAGCAGTAGAGGAAAGCAGAAAAAATACTTAATAGGGCAAGAAACTAATCAACCAGGATGTGAACCTGTTCCATCAAACAAACATGGAATATCCAAACAAACTAGTTCTTTAGATTCAAAATGAATCTGATCTGTGTTGTTGGAAGAACATCCTTGAAGGAAAAAATTCAGTTCCATGAATTAATAAAACAATCAGCCCACAACAAAAAAAAATACAGTAGTCAAAAATATCAAATTTGCAGATGATCAATTTGTGAGGATTTTCATGAATTATTACCATAAAATTCAATTCAGAAGAAACCAGAAAGGCTCTGCCAATTCACTTTAAGACTCATTGAAGAGAATCCATGGACATGGCAAGGAACTTGCAATTCAGAAATTCCATTCTTCAAAAGAGTTAGACAGTTCTTTGGTGTGTTTCTATCTACAATAAAAAGTCACAACAAACAAGGATAATATTGGTGAAGACAGACAGATAGACCAAGGTAACCAATACCACACAGCATTATCAGCAAACCCATAGGTCAACAAGTGAAATCATGTATCAGCAACAACAAAACCCAACAAAAACAAACTAATAAAGCAAGCAGTGGCTGGAAAAAAAGAACAAAACAAGAACCAATATCATGCTAAAACACCATCCACTGTTTGGGTTCTATTTATCAATCAACTTTCAAACAAACCACATGTTCTGTCATTGCATCTGCTCTGTGTTCAATGGTAAAACGTCCATGCCCATTCTCAAAGGCAGCTTCCAGATGTGGAAAAAACGCTCACTCCATGTGTCTATTCTGGAAATCAGTTCACTCAAAACATCTGCTCATAGATTAAACATATCTGCTTTATACAGGAAAAACATCCTCAACTCATAAGACAATTTCCAAACAAACTTTATGAAATTAAATGAGCAAATAGTTGACAAAATTGAGTTTGAATGGTATGACCATTGATAAATCCCTCCCAAATGAAAAATCCTAGAACAAATGTATTCATGATCAAAAATAATACTTGCTCAAAGAACTCATTACATAGCTACCAGCAAAGATAGCAATCACCTTAAAACACAGATAAGAGAAGTCATGAGCCATAAATATCCAATGTCTGTCAGAACAAACCACTACCCAATAATTTCAACTATAAAAAAATTCAATAGATATAATTTGATATTTTTGGGGAGAGTAACTACCCAAAGGGGGAGGGTTACATAGAAAGGGCTAAGAGGAAAAGACTGGGCCTGGGAAGGGAAAACATGATAAGCATGAAAATACTTCTGAGAGAGTCAAAAAAAAAATACTTTTGTTTCCTATCCAGAAAGAATGAAGGAACGACTGGTTCCAAGATAAAATAATTTTTTAATAAACATTGTTATATCCCAAAAAAAAAAAAATAAAATAAACTTGCATCACAAAAAAAAGCCTGAACAGTAAGACAGAACATAAAAGCCTAACCTAAGCTATTTCTAGGGCTTCACCATGCTGTTTCTTGCTTTTATGCTCCTCTATCTGGCTTCCCTTCAACTTCTTAATCAAGACCAGCTTGCTTTAATTCACTGTAGGTTTTCACCTTTGCTTTCTGAAAAGGCAAAAGAAGACTGTAATATTCATTTATTTAGGAGTGCTGCCAGACAAGAACATGTAATCTTATGTAGAAAGGCTAATTCCTTCTCATACATGTAGCATGTCATTCTAATTCGCTTCATTATTCTCTATACACATGCACACATATGTACAAATGTAGGTATACAGAACCAGATGTCTATATTGTTATACAGCTTTTAAAAAATGGTGGCTGGACTCAGAAAGCTTGAAATAATTTTAAGGTTCAGGAGGAGAAGGAGGAGAAAGGAGAGAACAGAGTGGGGGTAGAGAGGGAGAAGATGATATAGAAGGGAAGAAATAAGGGGAAGAGTTGGGAGATGATGATGGAATGGCCAGTTCGAATGAAGCAAGCACAGTAGAAACCTAAGCCTTAGGAAACTGGACTCACCATAGATCATTCACAGAAACATACACAAATATTCTAAAATCAAAGTGAAAATTGCCACTGAAGACCGAATAGTGTTGCTCCCCTCAAATAATTCATTTGTGTGTCTTTAAGTCTCTAATCCCTGATCTTACTGTATTTAAAGATAGAAACTTGGAAAAGCAAATTTGCATTAAATTAAATGACAATAATGAAACCCACCTAGGATTAGGGAGCTTGTGAGGAAAGACAGCAGAAATGAGCTTTTATAGAGAACAAGTCATGTGAGGATAGAGATAGAAGTACAAATGAACAGCATGGAAGATGAAGCATCACAAAAAAATAGCTCTTCAGATGTTTGAATCAGATGTTAATTTCTCAAATTCAATGAAAGTGAATCCAGGAGACACTGGGTATGGTGCTCTGATTTTGATTCCCTTATCTTCAGGCTTGTGAGAACATACATTTCTGATTTTAAAACTCCTCAGTCAATGATATTGCCCTAGCAGAATAATACAAATACCAAGAAAGTCCCAAGAACTTCACTAAGAAACAGCCCAAGAATATATAGAAAATCAGGAAACACGGCCTCACCCTGTGTATGTCCTCCAGTAAACGCTGTTTTCAACCTACCTAACTGTGCATGAAAGTTGCTTCTTTTATTAGGTTAATGATCAGAAAAGTGCTGAACAGAACATTGAATACCTGCATAGGAAAGAATGAGCTTACATAATTACTCCTGGAATATAGACAAATATATGTCAGAGGTCACACAGGATCAATGCAATGGACTTCCAAGGGAAATACAGATAACTTTGCCAAGAATAATAAATTAATACACAGTAGTTTGCCTAAAAGCCTATCTCTATAGAATAAATAAATATCCCAACATCTATGTACTGGAACATAGAAAAATTAATACCAAGCATTGTTATTTTTAAGAACTAACACAGAGTTTTAATAGATAATAAATGCTATTTGGATAAAAAGAAGATATATATGCACATGCAGTATATAAAAGGAACATCATTTAGCATTTAAAATAACTCCTCATTTGTAAGACTGTGGACTAACCTAACTAACTGACAGGACATGAAGCAGAAATAGGAAGCGATATATTGCATAGTGTCACTGGCATGCACAATCTGAAACGACAGATACTTAGAAATACTTAGAAACATATCCTAGAAAAGTAATCTGCAGTAGTGAATTGGAGATGGGCAAGAATGTCCAAAATGCACAAAATCAAAGTTTCAGATGTTAAATAGATGGAGAATTAATATAAGCAAATGAAGCTGCAGTTTAATATTGTATTATTCCATGGAAGCTTTACAAGAATAAAAGACTATACATATTTTTATAAAGCAAACACAAAAGGTAACTATTTACAATAAAATATACTTTAATATTCTAGAGTACAGTAAGTTTTTCACTGTATAAATTTGCATATCAAATTTTCTAAGTGTTATTTTGTATAGAATTTAAAAAGTAAGGGTCAAATTTATGAATAAGAGGAACACAGGAAGAATAATTCACGTCAAAGTCATAGAAAATACTGTCAACAAAATCAAAGAAGAAAATTTCCCTAACCTAAAGAAGGAGATGGCTATCATGTTACAAGAATCATACAGAACACTGCCAGAGCAGATGAGAAAAGACTTCAACATATCACATAATAATCAAAACACTAAGCATAGAGAACAAAGAAAATATTAAAATCATAAGATTAAAAATCCACATGACATAAAGAGGTAGACTTATGAATGTAACTCCTAACTTTTCGATAGAGACTCTACGAGCCAGAAAGGCCTGACAGTTGTTGTACAAACTCTAAGTGACAACAGATGCCAGTTCAGACTTCTAAACCCAGCAAAGGTTTCAGTCACAGTGTATAAAGAAAGAAATTCCATTTAAAAATCAAAATTAAGCAGTCTTTATCTACAAATCCAGCCATACAGAAGGCACCAGAAGAAAACTTCAATCTGGAGAGGCTAGCCATGTCCAAGGAAACACAAAAAATAAAAAATAGTAGACCATCAAATCAAAAGCTGGGGGAAACAAAACAATGGGGCAGCAACATCAACAACAACAAAAAACACATTATCACAACAGAATAACTAGAATCAATGAACACTGCTCATTGATAACTCTCAACATCAGTGTTCCCAATTCCCCAATAAAAAGCCATAAAGTAGCAGAATATATGTGAAAACAGAATCCAATCTTCTGATACATCTAAGAAAGATACTTCTACTTCAAGGATAGACATCATCTAAAGGTAAAAGAATGGAAAAATATATGAGACAAAAAAATAAGAAGCAATCTGGTGCAGTGATTTTAATATCAGACAAAATAGTCTACAAGTAGAATTTAATCAGAAAAGATAGGGAAAGTAAAAAAAATCATTAAAGAAAAAATTAACAAAGAGGATATTGCAATTCTCAGTATGTATGTACCAAGTAATGTGCCCAAGTTTATAAAAGAAACACGACCACATATTAAATAACATATCAATCATCACACAATGATAGGAGACTTCACAATTCTTGCCAATATATAGGTTATCAAAACAAAATCGAGACAGAAAAATGCTGGAGTTAACTAACCATCATAAACCAAATGGACCTAACAGATATTTAGAAAACTTTTCTAGTATATATAAAAGAATATACCCTCTTCTACTACCTCATGAAGCTTTCTCCAAACATGAAACACAAAGAAAGCCTGAACAGATACAGAAATATTAAAGTAACAAACTGAATCCTATCTAACTACTAATTAAAATTGACCACCAAAAAGAGAATCAACAGAAAGCTTAGCAACACATAGAAACTTAACAGCTGACTCCTGAATGAAAAAGTGGGCCAAGACAGATATGAGAAATGAAATTAAAACTTTCTAGAATTGAATTAAAATTAAATCTCAGCATACCAAAACTTATTTAACACAATGGAAGCATTTTATAGAAGTGAGATCATAGCACTAAATGTCATGATAAATTGGAGAGCTCTCATATTAGTAATTTAACAGCATATGTGAAAGCTATAGAACAAAAGAATAAATCTTACCTAAAAGGAGTAGATGGCAAGAAATAACCACACCCAGGGTTAAAATTAATACGATAGAAACAAACAAAAACAATACAAAGAATCAATGAAATAGATCTTTGATAAAAATCAATAAAATTGACAAACTCTCAGTCAAATTACTAAAATCCAAAAAGAGAAGATCTAAATTAACTAAAAGGTAGAGAAAGAAAATCTAACTTAACAAAATTAGATGAGGAAAGGGAGAGATAACATCATGGCAACATATTTAAAAACTTATATTTCACCAAATTGGACTATCTAAAATAAATAGACAATTTTCAATAAGCTATAAAAGTTAAATAAAATTTAAATAACCAATTTGAACAGAGCTATAACTCCTAGTGAAATAGAAGCAGCAATTAAAAGTCTCCCAACCAACAAAACCCAGGGCCAGATGGTTTTCACAAAAAATCCTACCAGAGTTTAAAAGAAGAGTTAACCCCAGTACTTCTCAAATTATTCAACAAAATTGAATCAGAAATAACATTGCTCACTTCTTTTTACCAGGCAACAGTTATTCTGATAGTTAAACAACATTAAGACACAATAAAAGAGGAGAAATAGCCCAGATTCCTCCTTGGTATATAGATGCAAAAATTCTCAGTAAATATTTACAAACCAAATCCAAGAACAAATCAAAATGATCATCCACCATGATGAGGTTGGTATCATTCAGAGATACAGAGATTGTTCAACATATGTAAATTAATAAATTTATTCCATGAAATTGAAAAGACAAATCCACATGATCATCTCACTAGATGAAAAGACCTTGACAAAATTCAATGTCCTTTTTAAAATAAAAGTCAAAATTAAAGAGAGATCATGAATACAAAGGACATACCTCAACATAATAACAACAATTTATAGTAATACCATGCCAACATCAACTCAAAGGGGGCAAAATTTCAAGCAGTTCCATCAAAATCAAGAAAAAGATACTCTCTCCATTCCTCATCATTACAGTACTTGAAGTCTTAGCTTGAATAAGACAACTGAAAGAGATCAAGGAGATACATATAGGAATTCAAACTGTCTGTATTTGGATATGATGTCATATGATAATATACATAAATGATGCTCAAACCTCTATCCAGAATCTCCTACAGCTGATAAATGCTTTCAACAAAGTAGCAGAATTAACATACAATCACTCTCCTTCCTATATACAATAGACAAGTAGAGAAAGATAAGACAAACCTTTACAGTAGTCTCAAAAATAGAAACTATCTTGTAGTAATTCTAAATAAGCAAGTGAAAGAAAAAACACTGCAAAAACAAAACAAAACAACAACAAAACCATTCTGCCAAAAGCAATCTACAGATGCAATTCAATCCCCAACAAAATTACAACATAATTTTCACAGGCTTTGAAAGTACAATTTTCAGCTTCATATGGAAGCACACACACACACACACACACACACACACACACGCACATGCACACGCACATGCATGCATACACACACACACACACACACACACACACAAACTCACACAACATAATAGCTAAAATAATTCTGAACAACAGGTGATATTATTATCCCTGATCTTCAGTTATACTACATACCTATAGTAATCAAAAGAGCATGGTATTTGGTAACAAAACAGACAGGTTGATGAATGAAATCAAACTAAAGACCAGAAAAATAAATCTACCCTGACACTTTTATAATGAAGCTAAAATTTTAAAAGAAACAACTCTAGAAAAAAATGAGTCTTTAACAAATGGTACTTGTTCAACTGGATGACTACATCCAGTTGCAAATAGACCCACACCTGTCATTGGCACAGAAAAGCAACTGTAAATGAATAAAAGAAGATCAGATAACTGAATCTGATAGATGAGTAAACTAGGTATAGTTTGAACTCATTAACACAAGGAAAATCTTTCTGAACAGAATACCAATAGCACAGGCACTAAGACCAACAGTTAGTAAGTTATTAGATAGGACCTTTTGAAACTGAAAAGCTTATATATAGCAAAGAACACCATCATTTGTACAAAGCAGTAGCCTACAAAATGGGAAAAGATTTTTATTGCTTACTGACCACATATCTAATACAGAGATAATATTCAAAATAAATTTAAAAACATACAAAAATGAACATCAAGACAATGAACAACCTAATTAACATAGAAAGTAAAGATATAACTGAGAATTCTCAAAATATAAAACTCAAATAGATGAGTATCACCTTCAGGATGCTTAATATCGTTATTAATCATAGAGATTCAAATACATACTTTCAGATTTTATATTATTCGAATCAGGATGACCAAGATCAATAAAACAAATGACAGAACATGCTGACAAGGATATGCAGTAAAGCAAGCACTCATTGCTGTTGGGAGTGGAAACAGGTACAGCCAGCCACTATAGAAATAAGTTTTTCATTTTATCAGAATTATGGGAATAGATCAACCTCAATATCCAACTACGTCATTATTGAGCATATACTCGAAAGATGCTTCATCCTATGAGATAGACACTTGCTCAACCATATTCATTGTTGCTCTATTTATGATGGCCAGAAATTTGAAACAAACTAGATGTCTACCAAGGGATGAATTGATAAATAAAATGTGGGACTTTGGTAAAATGAAATATTACTCAGCTTTTAAAAGAATAAAAATTTCAGGGAAATGGATGAAAAAATCATCCTGAGTGAAGTAACAGAGATCAAGGAAGACTGACATGACATATATTCACTTATTTGTGGATATTAGCTCTTAAATCATTAATAAGGAAAGTACTGTTCAGATAAGCACATAGACTAAGTAGAGAGTAAGGGACTGGGGTAAGAAATGAATCTTCCAGGAAGGGAAATTAAAATAGATAACTATGGGAGGGGGAATAGAATGGGAGGACCAAACAAGCAGGTGGAAAGAGAAGGGTAAGTGGGGCAGTATAGAGAAGCACAGTAAAACTAAAGGCCATTTGATAAATCGTGTGTAAGCGTAATCCAATAGGAACTTCCTTTAGCATGTTCATATATGAAGGTTGTCTAAATGCAGTTGCCAAATACTGACTGATACAGAGCCCCAACTTGACATCTCCTGTCACCAAATGAATCTTCCAGTGCTGGAATTGGTCACATTTAAATGGAGTTATTGGTCAAAGGGGTTCCATGGGAACCTCCAAAAACCCAGTGTGTTGCCAAAGCTGTTGGTGCCTTTCCACAAACTGATGGTAAGGCTTGTTCCTAAAGGCAGTGTGCACACAACTCATTGAACACAGAAAAGTTGAAATGGTCCTTACCTACAGCCATCACTCCTGTGTACTAGTATTTATGGTACTGGAAGTTACTATGCACACTACCAAGGAGAAAGATAAACACCAATGTAGCTATGAATGCTTTGATCTACATTGTAATCTGACTGCAAGATATACTGATACAATAAAAGTTGCACAAATCTTGTGGGAATAACCAATCAATATCCAATTTGACTTAAGACCCCTTCCATGAGATGGGACCCTGATTCAAAGTAGCCTTGGTGGCCAAGAACCTAAGACTAGATAGGCCAGTGACATAGGGTATGCTACTCTTCCGTTTAAGGAACATGACCACATGCCTATGGCATAATTAGGTAATGATGCCTAATGCATTCTTCTATGCTCATAGATAAGTGCCTTGCAATTTTAGAGTGTGAAAATGGAATAACCCTTGTTGACAGAACGAATTTTCCTTATTGAAATTTATGTTGTCTCACTAGTGGTAATATTCTGAACCCTCTTACAATAGCAGCACTCTACCTTCCTATGTAATTGGGCGGAACTGTAATGCAAATCACCCTACATGAATCTCTCACCTTGTGACTGGCTTGACCAGCCAATCACGAGTCACAGTCTTGGTCTCCTTTGAATTGTTTCCCTTATTAAATTACATAAACTTTTTGAGAACTTGTCAGAGATCATGGGAATTCACATTTTAGCTCCATGTGAATGTATCTTAAATATTTTGAGATTAGTTATTTCTCTGTAATTTTTAGAGCTATTCATGTCTTTAAACTGTTCTAGGAAGACTGTCTTTGCAGTTAGCAGAATTCATTTTCTCTCATCGCCAACATTGAGTGATATATGACTGGACTTATATCCATCATCTATGCTAATACATATGGGTTATCTACATTAAAAAAATACAGTGTTTTCCATCATTTTCTCCTACATGTATTTCCTTATTTTCCTGCCCTCTGATTTTCTTCCTTCCTTTTATATCATTGAAACATTTAGAAATTAGGAAGAAAGACTAAAGATATTGCAATAAAATATGCAAGAAAGGAAAGTCTATTTATTACATACTACGTGGTTTTATCCTGATTTAAACTAAGACAAGGATTTCTGGGTTAGGAAGATGGCTTAACACACAAAGGTTCTTTCTGCCAAGCATGACAATCTGAGTTTAGCCCAGACCTCACATAGGAGAATAGATGAATTCTTCTCTATTCTTGTCCTCTAATAGGCATGTGCATGCTGTGCACAGGGATCCCTACATGAATAAACAAGAATACACAGATTGACAGACAGATGCGCGTGCACACACACACACACACACACACACACAGAAAAAGAGAGAGAGAGAGAGAGAGAGAGAGACAGACAGACAGACAGACAGACAGACAGACACTATGGTGACCTTAGAAAGAACATGCCCAAAACTGATACACCTCTGCAGCTGCTATTCAGAGTATTACTCCGCACTCTGGTTAAATCATGTTATTTTGCTTTAATCCTCATGGAAATCTTAAGGGTTTAAGGGGGGGGGTCAATGAATGCATAGAAAGGGTTACTAACCCATCCAATCACAACACAGGAAGTTCTGCTGGACTCTGGCACTGAGACCTCCATTTGAAGAAGCAGTCTGCACATCTAGCCACATCCCAATATATTGTCATATAACTTTTTCAACCTTTAGTAAAGTGCTCTCTGCCATACTGTAGGGATTGGGATTTGCTAGAGGGTTTCCTATAAGTAAGTCTGCAAGACAAAGGACTTTACATTCTAGCTCTGTGAGGAGTTAAGAGGCCTGCTTTTATGTACCATCCTCTACCCACTGAACTACCTAGCCTCTCCAGTCTATATCACTATGCTGTCCCGTACTCACACTATCCTTCATAATCTCTCTATAGTCTTGGTGTTAGCACTCACCGAGGGGCAAATGCTATTCAACATGGTAGAGACGGAGACTGTCCAAATGTGACAATGCTATAAAGACTTGGGTTTAAATCTAAGTTGTGTGGCCCAGTGCTCTAATCTAGTGCTACCTTAATTGTAGAATTCATTGCTTTGTGCCTCACACATTGCTTAGCAATATCTCTAGTAAAAGTGGGAGACATACCACATGCTCGTAGTAGCTATCCAATCAGTAATGCATGGTGTATGAACTCATTCCCAATTCTAGAATCAGTTTGTATCTCTTCTCTAAATTTCCCAGGAGAATAGCACTAATTTGCGACTGTGTTCTAGGCACTTTGCCTTTAGTATATCATTTAATTTTTTCCCCACAATCTCATGAGAGAAAACTACCTATGGTAATTATCTCTTATTGCTTCTGAGTCTTAGAGAATTTAAATGGAGCTATTCATTATCAAACACCCAGTGAATGGTACAGTCAAAACTGAAATCAGATCTGTCACTTCAGCGCCAATGTAGACATGGTCAATCCTCCTCAAAGTGTCTGCTGACTCCATAGTCAGAACAATAACCAGGCTCCTGTTCAGATTAAAAGAGAATAGTGTTGCTGTTCCTACTTGTTCTCCATACTCTTTCAGGGACAATCTGTCTGAAATCTAAATGAAGTTTGGCTCCTTTTACAAGCTCCTAGTTATTATTTAAAAAAAGAAATGGATTTCCATTTATTTTACCATTGCTTCCTTCTTATGTGACTACAGCCCAGCTTTCTTTGTATTCTCAACTTGGGAAATAAGATCAAGTTACAGAAATGCTATTAGGCTAATCCATCCTTCACAGGACATGTTGACAAATAGATGGCACATAAATGGGTCTTTCAGTCCTTCCACATGAGGACTAGGGGCTCAGTATTCTGCTTCTGCTTAAAGTTGTTGCAAGTGCCAGACAACACCATCTGTTTATCATCATCATGTTACTGGACTATCCTTAATAAATCAGTAACTTTAGAAATGAGATGAGTCTACCTTTGATTAGCATGCCACTATGAAAAACCTTGTTTCCATAACTGATTAAAACATGCCAAAATGGAAATTTTATAGGACCAAATATAGTTCTGGTTAGTAGCATTAAAAAGAAACATTCTGTTGAAATGAGTATGCTACTTCAATAATCATGCTCAGAAAAAAAATAGGAATAAAGCCACACTTTGGGAAAATTAGAAATAAGGAGATTCCAAGACTGAGTCGACAGCCTCTCTTTTCAATCTATACCAAATTTCACTTCCAAGACGCTTTGTTTAAGGCTTCTGTTTTGGCAATTTTGATGAAACCATTGGGCTACAAATGTGTTTCAAACGTGCCCTTGAAATATTTCAGAATCAAGTTGCTGCCAGCTCAGAAAATCAGAAGGAGAATAGATGTACAAAAAGTGATCAAGGGCATTCTAACAATAGTCACTATGCACTGCTCTACTTTAAAGTAAGGCTCAGGCAGAAATAAAACAGAGTGTAGAGCCAGACATTGTACTCTGAAGCAGGGAGAATTCTCGGTTTTGAAGGAGAGGTATCTTATATACCGTTTTAGAAAAACACACATGGTATGCACTCATTGATAAGTGGCTATTAGCCCAAATGCTCGAATTACCCTAGATGCACAGAACACATGAAAGTCAAGAAGGATGCCCAAAATGCGAATGCTTCACTCCTTCTTTAAAAAGGGAACAAAAATACCCTTGGGAGGGGATAGGAAGGCAAAGTTTAGAACAGAGGCAGAAGGAACGTCCATTCAGAGCCTGCCCCACATGTGGCCCATACATATACAGCCACCAAACTAGATAAGATGGATGAAGCAAAGAAGTGCAGCCTGACAGGAACCGGATGTAGATCTCTCCTGAGAGACACAGCCAGAATACAGCAAATACATAGGTGAATGCCAGCAGCAATTCACTGAACTGAGATTGGGACCATTCCGTTGAAGGAATCAGAGAAAGGTCTGGAAGAGCTTGAAGGGGCTTGAGACCCCATGTGAACAACAATGCCAAGCAACCAGAGCTTCCAGGGACTAAGCCACTACCCAAAGACTATACATGGACTGACCCTGGGCTCCAACCTCATAGGTAGCAATGAATAGCCTAGCAAGAGCACCAGTGGAAGGGGAAGCCCTTAGCCCTCCAGGGCTGGACCCCCAGTGAACGGAATTCTTGGGGGGAGGACAGTACTGGGGGGAGGATGGGGATGGGAACACCCATATAGAATGGGAGCGAGAGGGGTCAGGGGGATGTTGGCATGGAAACTGGGAAAGGGAATAACATTAGAAATGTAAATAAGAAATACCCAATTTAATAAAGATGAAAAAAACAAAAAAAAAAGAAATGGAAAAAAATTATTAGGCAACTTTATATTATATGAAGAAGAAAAAGAGAAGGATTGCTTCCAATTTTAACCAAAGAGTGAATTCAAATCATTTAATGTGGGAAATTGTCTCTTATGATTTTACTAGGGAATAAATGAGCATAATTTTCCTAAATGGCAGAAGACTCATGAAAATAGAGATTCCGTTATGAGTATTAACTGTCCTTGTACAAAAGAAATGTCAAATTATTATAATTTAACACAATAATTCAATGAAATATTTTTAAATATAAGATAGTGCTTTCTCATATCTAAAGGACAATTTAGGCCTTTTTTCTTTTGCTCATAAAAGAATGGTCATGAAATGTGAAGCATATAATATATATGCATATGTGTAATATATATGTGTGTGTATTTACATAATATATTGCTCCCTCTGCAATAAAAAATTATCATTGTCACTTGAACAAAGCACGACTTAGTGTTGAATGCATACTACTTAAATATGACATTAAGTGGTCACCAATTTTCAAAACTATTCAATTGCTTAAATAGTTGTTAAAATCAGAGGCAAGTATTACTGAGAAAGCTGTCCCTGTTCTTGATGGTAGCTAATTAGTTGTCAAACTTAAGAATCTTTAAACGCATAATCTCAGAAGCTTGAAATTATAAAGCAGAAGTGAATTCCAAAACTGAAAATATTTAGGAAGAATGAGTAGCAAAATTTATAAATACTTATTGAAATGCAACATTCAGAATATTGCACCCTGGTCAAACTTAATTGAACTATGACAGATTGTATGAGATTAGCTGAGAATCTTGAGATATGATTTATAAGTAGTAAGGTTTTTAAGATGACAGAGCTGCTGGACAGCTCCAAATCAAATAATCAAAGAATTTTGCTTTTGAAACTTGGTACCCGGGGATACTATTGATCATTCCACACAGCTTCATGTAAGTAATGGAAATGAACTGGTTTAATGATTTCCCATTAAAATCTAAATGTGACCTGGCAGTTGAGACATTAGCACTTTTTTTTCCTGTAGCAAATTTTTAACTGTTTAGTGTATCTGTACCGACCTTCCGCCAAGAATTTTGCTAGATATTAATGTGTGGTTTTCAGTCAGCAACCGAATGCTGGCAAATACTTGACAATGAGGGTAGCCTGAGCTTGCTAGATAAAAGATGGCTTTATTCATGACAGCATATTCAGTGTAAGCTGTAATCACTTTTTGATGTGGTATCTTTTATGGAAAACTCAAGTTTTAATAACTTCGAGAGTCTGAACAACTTTCTCCTTTTTATTTTTGAGAACAAAGTGGCAATGTAACAAGTTGTCCTGGGCAAATCTGTCCGTGGCCAAGACTTACACTAACAGTTTGTCAAAGAACACATTTACAGTGGCAGCTTCAGGATCTGTAGGCTGATCTGCTGTCTCATTTTAAACGGGGTTCACCTACACAGAGATATGTATCAGAACCTCAGCCCTTAATCAGCTTTCTGATATCTGTGTTCTCCTGTAGGATTTTGGAAAAAATCCACCCTGAGCATGTAAATTAGAGCCAACTATTGAGAGCAGACTTTGAAATCTCAGCCCAGAGAACCCTGACTCATAATTGGAATTGCAAGTTTTGTTGTTGTATCTCACAAAACAGTGTTTGTCCTAAGTTGCGGTAAAACCCCTCCCTTACCCTCTTGCCTTCCTAATCTACCAATACTCTCCTAAGACATCAACTGTGAGTATCCTCCCCTCTCTCTCTTTGCAGGTCCTGGTGTTCGTCTATCGCCTCTTTGTGTGTGTGTGTGTGTGTGTGTGTGTGTGTGTGTGTGTGTGTGTGTGTGTGTGTGTGTGTGTGTGTGTTGTGTGTGTGTGTGTGTTGGATGACTCTATTGGTGAAGGCACTGATCTCTTTGGTGCTTTATAGGTTTATAGGCATAAAGAAGTCAACCTCAAAGTGACCAGGAACTCTCTCCCTGAGGATCAGTTAAACAGTGCCAGAAGAGGCTCATTTAGATTGATGCATGATAAGAGACATCAATGATCTTACCCATGCTCCCTGCAGGCTACAGTACTGACCTGTTTGGAAGAAGGTGCCCACTGGTGTAATAACGGCACAATAAGGTTATGGAAATAACCAACTACTTTCTGATCAGATATGAGGCCTGCTCTGGAGAGGAGATTCCATGCCTGGTACTATTAATCTAGTCAAAGGCCCATGTCTGTCATGGTGTTGCTAAGTGATCATGCTACCGAACTGCATTCTAAAAATTTATACACTCCTAGATTTGTTCTCTCAACTTTGGTCAGAGAAGCAAAGACTCACAAGTGGGCAAGTGTGGAGCGTGTGTGACTCAGGGTTCTGCTGTGGATGAATTATCTGTATCAACCTCCCTTTGCCCATAATTTAGAACACTTTGAGGAGTGGTTCTGGAAGACTGTAAGAACTGAGGATTGTGTGGGAGAATGGTGACATGCTGACTTCTGCATGTAAGAGGTTGCAGTGCACAACTGCTCACTGCAGCTGTGGTTACCTGCAGAAGATGACTAGAAGAAGCCAGACAGAATTTTGGGATGAAGGCAAGAGGGGATTAGTAGTTTCCAAGGAATATTTGCAGTTGGCAGCGGCTGAAAGGGGACATCCTCTTTGGAAACACAGCTGCCAGTAAGTTGTCCATGCCCGCCCTGGAATAGCTTCACACCTAGATTCTTCTATATTTAGGGAGCAGAATAAATACACTGAAATGCAATGTTTTCAATCAGAATTCAATTCCTATCTATAAACTTGATTACATTTGCATCACTGAACGCAATTGCCGCTTTCCCTATGGCTTGAAATATTTGACTTTCAATGTCAAGTTAGAAGCTAGCATAGAAAAAAACTTGATATTGAAATATACTTATTTGAGTTTTGCATGTTATAATATTTAGGAGCTTAATGATAAAATATAGGATTGCAGTATCCAACTATATTAACTAATTATTTCTTCACATCCAGGTTAAGACCAGTAGATTTCATATGATTAACATGCACTGAAAATCCTCATGTATATAAAAGTCAAGATGTAAGACAGGGTACATGTTCCTATTTGGCTTAAGATAGCATGGAATTAAAGTGTACTTCTGAAGAATAAGCCACCGTCTCGTTATAGAAACTAGGGCAGGAGAGTCCAAATATATGTTAGCTGTGTGAGCCTCATAAAACGTCTGCTTCCAAATGATGAAAGAAAGTATCTTCAAACAAAATGTAAACTCTAAAAGTATTTTCTTGTGACTTAAATTACTCTGCTTATTTTTCCTAATTGAGTGGCACTTAACAACCCCTTTGGGGACTTTGGGAAGGAAGTCAACTTCCATGGTATTTCAATCCCTATTTATTTATCCTGAGAAGACTTCATGATAATAATTCTTGGGTTATATCCTGTTGCTAGTTTTTCTTCCTTTTTTGTTTTGTTTTTCTTTGTTTTGGGTGTTAATTTTATAATTTTATTTCTTATTTGTTGATCATGGTCATGCTTTGTTTCTGCTAAACTTTTTCCCTGATAATTTCTCACGTACATATTATGCATTCTGGTTAGCCTCACCCTTGTCCCAGCCTCTCCTATTTCTTTCTGAATTCCATCAACCAACCTTCCTCTACATGTCTATTTTTTGTTTTGCATCTTTCTGTTTTGTCTTGTGACCCACTAGATTTAATGGGTTTGGGTTTTTGAGACAGAGCAGTCTCACTTTCTTCAAAAGCAGTTTTAATCTACACCCGCCGTAGGGTCTTCTCACTCCAATTCGCATACCAACTCTCAACTTGTGTATTTGATCTAACAGTGGTACTAACTGAACTTGTTATCTTGTCATAAAACATTCCACTGCCAAGGGAAAAAAGTGCGAAGACAAAATTCTAGGAGGGGAGGCTTTTGATCCTGTGAAGTCTCGATGCCCCAGTGTAGGAGAATGTTAGGGAGGTGAGGCTGGGGTAGGTGAATGGATGGGGGAGCACCCTCATAGGAGCAGGAGGAGGAAGAGGGGATAGGGGTTTTGTGGAGGGGAAACTGGGAAAGGGGATAACACTTAAAATGTAAATAAATAAAATATTCAATTAAAAAAGGCAGTGCAGCCTCAAAATTGTTTTAAACCTGTTTCAATCTCCCAAGGCTTAAATAAGAGGTACATTCAACCCAACCTTGCTACATGTTTTTCTTAATGGATTTTTTCAAGTAAGACTTCATAAAGTCTGCTAAGTGAAAGAGGAAGTTTTCAGTTAGGAATATTTCAGTATAGATATGTTATTGCTATCTCTTACCCAGCATGTCAGGAGATTTGAAGAACCCTGTTCATCCTTTTACCAGTAAACAAGTTGTGTCACTGAAAAGCATTAGCATTTTATTGACTTACTAGACAGCCGAGATCACAGATAGGAACTGCCACTGCTTCTGTGAGAGACACACAGGTGGGCACAGGGTCATAAAAGCTAGAAGAAGAAAACCTTGGGAATGAATGTCTGTGGGCAGGACATCTAAGCCATGATTTTCCAGATTCAATATAGAAACCTACAGGAGATGAAATTCTGAGAGGACAGTAGGGAAACATCTTCTCTGAAAT
The DNA here is from genome assembly GCF_011064425.1 of Rattus rattus. Taxonomy (NCBI): domain Eukaryota; kingdom Metazoa; phylum Chordata; class Mammalia; order Rodentia; family Muridae; genus Rattus; species Rattus rattus. The sequence goes on along the minus strand of NC_046167.1, from coordinate 7,718,181 downwards.
CCTCATCAAGTTTCCACATAGAAGCCTACGAGTTCTCTCAGCTTTCACAAGGGAAGAGAAACAAGGTCATGGAAACAACTGTAAATGCTAGTTCACTAAATCTTTACTGACACAAGGGAAGAAAAATATTCAAGAATGTGAAAAAAAAGTTGGGTTGAATTAAACAGAAAAGTGCTGTTGGAAAATACTCACTTCTGTGACCCATGAAGTGTTATGCACATATTTGAAGAAGTACTTGAGCTAGTTGTAATGTAATTTTTAAGTTCAAGGTCATCCACTAGGAAATATGTTTTTATAGGTATGCAACTAGTACACAAAGAAGATGAAAATTTTAATCACGTAAAATTACTAATTAGCTTCAGAATAGAGAAAGTGGATAAAAAGTTTAAAAAGACACAAAAATTAATGAATATAGAAATGGTAAAATGTTCTGTCAGTAGTTCAGCTCCATCAATAAAGATTAATAGTATAAATTTGGCAATTAACATACATTCATTGTCAGTGTGGATAAAGAACAGAATACTATCTTTCAGAATCTATATTTAATATAAAGGCAGAAAAATCAAAAATAAGGGAAGGACACTCTTCAAAAGAATGTGAGAGTTAATAAAAAAAACTCTGAGGCAAGGAATATTATTAAGGATAAAGAAGACCATAGATGATAATAAATAGGCCATTCCTCTAAGAAAACAAAAAAAAATCTCCAACATATACGAATTTAATACCAGAAAATCATAGTTTTTCAAGTAAATCCTGATAGAACTTTAAGAAGAAATTAATGACTCTATTATTACAGCTGGAGAATCATATTTGCTTGGCAATGAAATGATCCAGCAGGAAAGACATGGCTGACCAGAACAGCACAATCAACCATCTGGCCCTGAAGTCATTCACTGAGGACTTCATTGGAGAATTATCAGAATGCCTATAGTCTCATGTGACACGCACACAAACACACACAAAATAACATGAGAAAAACAAGTCATTGGCCATGAAATGTAACGATCTAAAGAAATGGAGACCATACACAATACGCTTTCTACAATCTTCTTTTGGGAGAATGGATATTTCACATCAAGTCAAAAGTATTCACTGCTTTCTTTGTGTTTGCCTAATGTGAGAAGAACCCCATTTCTGTCAGTGATTAAAATTGATAAGACTTTCCCAGTTTTTCCATACTTTTCTCTATAATGTAACAGGAATGTGATTACAAAACTTCTAATTACATACAGATTCAACATGGCTTCTAAATAGCTCATGAGTCAAGGAAGTTAACATCTTGACATATTTTAATTCAGGAAAGAATGGAGAATCAAAATATGTGTATTCATTTAAATACATTGGTTATAAGAAAATTTGAGGGAATAACAATTGAAATGTAAATAAGAAACACCCAAGTTAATAAAGATAAAAAAAAAGAAAATTTGAGCATTTCAATAAAAGAGAGTAATAAGACAAATTAAGATAAATTAAAAACTTTAAAATAAAAAGAAGAAAATTAAGTATTGAATATGAGTAGATATGAGTGAAATATATGCAATAAATAAATTAAATAACACTACTCATAGCAAACCATTGAGCTGAGCCAGGGGACTCAAGTGGAAGAAATAAGGGAAGGACTGAGGAACTGAAGGGAATTGCAACCCCATAGGAAGAACAATATCAACTAACCTGACCACCCAGAGTTCCCAGGGACTAAACCACCAACCAATCCATGGCTCCAGCTACATAGATAGCAGATGATGGCCTTTTCAGACATCAATGGGAGGGGAGGCCCTTGATCCTGCAGAGGCTTGATGCCCCAGCATAGGCAGACACTAGAGTGGTGAGGTGGGAGTGGGTGAGTGGGTTGAAGGGCACTGGAATACAGGCGAAAGGGAGGAGCATGGGATGGGGAATTTGAGGGAGGGGATATCATTTGAAATGTAAATGCATTAAATTAGTTTAATAAAAATAAAATAAAACTAAAACATAGTATTTGAAAGAATAAAGAAAATAGAAAATATTCTCACCAAGTTACTTGAAACAACTAAAGAAAGCTGGAAGTCATTCTACCAGAAGTGAAAGGGACACTGTTGCTGTCTTTGAATTGTGTTAAGCATAAAGAAAACTATATTAAATAGAAAACAATTTATTAGATTTGTTTGAGACTATACAAGTAACTTATCTGCTATCCCACACCAACACACACACACACACACACACACACACACACACACCAATAAATTATGGAATAATTCTTACAATCACCACTCTGCAGCAAATGTTGCCACATTTTAATACTCTGGCTAGTGTAGAAGAAGGGATAACTGAAATAAGGTCCCACATCAATCAGATCCCAAAGCCCACTCTGGACCTCTGTCCGCTCTTCATAAAATGCAAATGCTATGGCCTGAAAGTGAGACTGAAGGACAGTAGTACAACTTCAGAATCCACGCAGGGTTGAGTCCTGTATAAAAGGAATTCTGCATATCATGTGACTAGAGCTCCACCATTCTGCTCAGAAGAATTAACTGCTGTTTCAAGATGACTTGTAAGAAATAAATTCTATTTAATTGGGGAGAGGAAAGAAGAGTGTTTAAGATGATAATGATTTTTGCGCTTGCTTCAATAATTCTGTATTAAATATATTATTTTCCTAAAACCTGAAACTATTCCTCAATCTTTTCTAGGTAGTGGTCGGCATTTCTTGTTTGTCAACTCTTCTCTCTCCAGAGAAGGATCTACTGCAAGAGTCATTACCTCTCGCTTCTTCCCAGCAAGCCTTGGGATGTGTACTGTTCGCTTCTGGTTCTACATGGTGGATCCCCAGATTATGGGGATATTAAAGGTATGGAAGAAGATAGATTTGTGTCCATGGAAATATTCAACACATGAATTTAATCACCCCCACTGTAATCATGCTGCCAAAGTGCCTTCATTAACTTCTCATCTCTGCCTGGGGCTATGGGTCTTTGGCATGCAGTACTGTCATTCGTCTCCATCTGAGTCAAGATTAAGCTCATTGATGTCTGCCACCTGAACTCAATTATAGCATTGGCTATGTAGAAGCTTATCCATAGATAAAATAAAAAAAAATGTCAGAGTAGATTTTACATGTACTTAACAAATAAGGGCTTGCCTAAGGACCCAGGGAGGAAAGGTGACACTAGAGGTAACAATACAGAAATATCTATCTCATATAAAATATAGATAAAGCAGCCTTGATGTTGCAAATTAAGATTTGCCCCAAGTATAAAACATCAGTCTTTGAGAAAGAAATGACAGTATTTATACTTATCGTTTTATCAAAGTTTAACACATTTTTGACCACTAAGAGCCAATTTTATGATCTACTTTCAATTTAAAAGTGTGAATTAGAGCCTAAGCCCAGTGTCATGACCTAGCAGTTAATTGTTTAGAGGAATGTGACTGGTTTTATTGCCTTAACTCCAACATTGTTCCTAGGAAATGGAGACAGGTGTTGGTATTTTCTGTCTGTCAGGAGATATTTTATACACACTGTATATACTATTCATTTTAGTTCAAATGTTGGCCTAATGGGGGAGAGATGCATACCTTCTAGCTTTAAAATAAACTGAGACCCCAAAATGCTCAGCAAATTGTCCTCTCCCAGATTACACAATTAGCATAAGACTTTACAGCAAAAATCTACCATCTATAACTTACCAACCTTCTACTCTATCCAAAAAGTCTGAAAGATACAAGATAAAAAAATAGAAAAAAAGAAAAAGCAATACCAATTATAATAACTGACAGAATCTCTTACCAAGTCAAAACAGCAGCATACAAAGAAAGTGACATATTCATCCTGACTCTATGAGAGTATCTGTTTTCAAATGGAAACCAGTAGAAACAAAGAAAGTCCATTCTAACTGCTGAGGGACACACGTGTTAGCGCAACACCTTAATATTTTTCATAGGTTTTACATACAATATAGAGTGATCTGGGACATTAGCTTCTGTGTGTAATAGATTGCAGGAAGGTAACTTCCTGATCATCCATCCTCCTTTGGTCTTCCTATTCTGTGGTGATCTCTTGCTCATGAGAGCAAACATTCTTTACTTACTAACATGATTTGGCCTCTCCCTTCATTCAGAGCAAATACCCAAGCATGCTTTTTTTTTTAATATGGTTAGTTATTTGCCTGGGGTTCTCAACTGTATAGCTCCTATCTAGTATTTAGCTATGAATCTGTGAAAAGCCTTTAAATTACAAACGTTGGGTTGAGTCTTTATTTAAGATGTCTTGTTGTGAAGTGATTCATTGTTTTTCAAATTACAGGTTAGCAGTATAGAGAATCCTTCTCTATACTGATGATGATGGTTGAGATGATAAGGACATCCTTTTTTCTCTGAACTGTCTGTGTGGGACTGGTTAACACAGTGAATTTTCTTGGGTATTTATGGTTTTTCTATTAGATTTTTTTCTAGTTTAGAAGGCATGGGACAGGATTGAAGAAATTCGATATATTTGAGAGCATGTGTCACACATGAGGAGAGAGATTTGAGAGAAAATTACACATGTGTGCTACACAGAAAGAATTAGGGAGACCTTTTTGTCTAATCCTGGATCCGTCTTTATGTGAGTCAGGAACCTCTCAACACAACAAGCTGCTGGAAGGGTTATGGCCAGCACGAAAGCCAGGAGTATCAGTTTTCATCAGATGATCTTGATCTTCCAAACTCTCCTAATACCATTTCTTAGGTGTAGAATTCAACGTAAGAATTGGGGAAAGCCATTAGTATTCAGTCTGTTTCAAGGGAACTAGTTAGATGATATAGAAGTCATGGCAGATATTTCATGATTGATTTAATGTGGACTATCAAGGTACTCTGGAAAGCAATGAGTACTAACAGCAAATAAAACATTTCTTCACCAGCATATTGAGATTATTTTCAAACAAAGCATGTCTAAATTGTATCACCATGTTAATATGATTCATCAGATAAGAATAAAGCAATCAATATAGATTTATACAGTTGATAAAATCAGGTAAATTAGATATGATCTTCCATGCTAAATTATGGAGTTCAATGACAAATAAATTGCAACTTATCCCAGCCTTTGAGTAGGAAGCATGAGAAAAACAAATACTCTTGATGGCTAGGGAGTCCTCCATTAGCTTTTTAATAGTAAAGGGAAAAAATCAGATTGTTAGAATGGTTATACATTTATCAACATGCTTTGATACACAGACAAGACATTATAGAAAAATACCAGCAGTCATTAACTCATTATTATATATTTAGTATAAAAGAATTAATCATGTTAGTTTCTTTCTTTCTATCTTTCAGGTGCATATTCACACATAAAGTTTAAATCTCACATTGAAATGAACATGGCCTTCTTTTAATCCATATTGCCAAAGAGCCCTAAAAGAACCAGATTTGTTTCTTCTGAGAATATTAAGCTTAAGTAATTCAGCCTTGGACTTGTTTAGATTTTTAAATACAATCACAGTGAAAAGAGGTAAAATTTGAACACAGTAAAATTTGAAGACTTTAATAATGATTAATCCTGATTTCTAAGTTCATCCTAATGAGATGGAGGCCATTAAGAAGCACCTTTCAAGATGCATATTCTTTGTTGCATTAGTATAATATAATGGAAACTTCATTTTGTTTTGATTTGCTTTGGTATGTTTTGGTTATGGGTTTTTGGTTGGTTTTGATTTTTCTGTTTCTGTTTTGTTTATTTCAGAGAGAGAGAGAGAGAGAGAGAGAGAGAGAGAGAGAGAGAGAACGAACTAACATGCAGATGGCTATTTGGGAGGAAAGAGGATCTGAGGGAAGTTGGAAGGGGGAACATGATCAAAATACACCATATAAATTTAATAAAAAAATAAAATAAATCTTAGTTTTGATAACATTTTCTGTAGTATATAGATATTTATTATTGCTCAGGGAGAATATTTGAGCTCTTTCTTAAAACCTCCTTCTTTGGCAACAGATAACTTGGTAAATCTGGAAGGTGTCTTAGAGGTGTAACGTACATATTTCAGAATAATTACCTGGCCATTCTGAAAGAACTTTTATTTTAAGTTGAGCTCATAGATTTAAATAATTCTATCAAAGACTATGAATATCATATTCATTTACAAGTAAAAATTTTCAAGAAGCTCTAGAAGTTGCTTTTGTTAAAATTACAGAAGTTTTATTCATGTTCACTCTTAGTCCTGAAACTTGGGGATTCAGTCGCTCACTGAACATTCTTTCCTTCTTCCTCTGATGATGAATTTACTTTCCTGAGAAACCTCTGAATTGCCACTCAATGAATCTGTTAAAATCTCTATGTTGTATTTTGCATGTTTTATTGGCCTATAATAAATGTGTTTACAATGGGCAGTGACCTAGTCCCATACATGTTTATAATGTGTAATGATCCATTCAGAGTTATTAACCTATGCAGTATTTTAATTTTTTAAATCTCTTATTTCAGAGACAGATTCTTTCTTCTGGATTCTTTGAAATACATATTGACTTTCTATTAACTATTTTCACCTTACTATGTGATATAACACTAGAATTTTTCTTCCTATCTATTTTTGTGCCTGTTGATCAACTTCCTTCCCTCCATCTTTCTTTAATCTGCCCAATCTGTAACTATTATTCTTTGCTTCTATGAGATCAACTTCATTAGTTTCCACACACAAATATGACCATGTGGTATTTTTCTTTTGGTGCTTGACTTAGTTTTGCTTACCATACCATTCATTTTCATCCATGCTGCCAAATTACAATATTTCATCAAAAAGATACTGTTGTGGTCTACTTTTACATTTGTTGTTTTCTCTTTGTTTTTAGTTTTTGCTAATTATTTTTATATAAATTTTAATTGAAAATAGATTTTTATGCAAAAATTCTGATTTTGGCGTAAGAAAGAAAATAGGTGTGGCACTAAGAAAAAAGGACAATATCAAATAAAATAATAGCAGTTGACTATGACATGCCAAAACTATTGAAATTTTTATATGAATTAATTATTCTGTTCCTTATATAATAATGTTATGTATATTGTAATGGAGAAGAAGCCTGTAGAATCTGTTCATTATCATAAAGCCATAGGGTGATAAAATGAGTTTCCCCACATCTGATGACTCTGCTGTCTGCTTTTCACTCTATGTCTTCCTGCATCTCATATTAAGAGGGTTCTCTTCATGGCCTATTTAGTGTTTCCATATTCCTCTTTCCAAAATCACTTTTATATTCTGCAGATAGTTCTTTTTCAAAAGCTTTGCATGTTCTACATGTGACATACTTTATAGTACAAATGTGTTTTTTTCATAAATTTTACAAAATATAATAATAAATTAGTCAGATATTCCTGCAAAATGAATCATATATAAAGAGTGGCAAAAGGAATAATGAATGGGTTTTTTTTGGCCTAGTTTCCTATGAAACAATACATTCAGTTCATTTGTTCAGTAACTTACATGATCAACTGCTGAAGGACAAGAGCCAAGATGGCATCATGTTTGTCAAATTGAGACCTGCCCTCCAGACTTTCATGTTGACCATGCCTAGAGAAAAGTCAGACCTTTAAATGCTTTCTTGTCTGATACTTCAAGCAGAGCTCTACTCTCTGTGATACATTCTGGGTTTATAAACCATAAAATGGCAAATAACAGAAAGATGAGACTCATTCCAATTAATCTATGTCTTAAAACACGGATAACTGAGGATCCTCAGATATCTTCTGAGCTTCTAATCCACCATTCACACCTTTCCCCACATCCACATATAAGGCTATGATAATATGAATATTTACCCAATAAAATATGGTGCATAAAGTCCTCTTGGTAATAAAAGAAATATATCGTAAAGTTATAGTCACATAGTAACCTGGCACTATGTTAGAATTTAGTGCAGTCATACTTTAATTTGCAAAGTGATTGTACAAATCTGCCCCTCCCCAGACCCTCTTTGCTGTACCCCATAGACTTGGAAAGCCAACCCACTTTGTAGGTATTGTTTCAATGTATGTAGATAGAGAAGTGGGAAAAATAAAGGTGAGAAAGCAAATTTAAAGCAGCTAAAAGAAAAATATGCTGAGGTAAAAATATTTGTGATACCCAAATCCCATTGCAGAGAGAGCTAGACTCTCAGAAGTACAGACAATCCTGAGAGTTCAGAGAACACAACTACTTCTGTTCAAATTACTGGCCCAAGAGGAACCCACCTAGTGCCCTCTGGGCACAGGCACAGGAATCTAGCAGCACTCAGGTGCACGATCCTTCTAGTTTCTACCTGTGTTCAGAGTTGAAAGCCAGTCATCAGTACTGCTGACACACCTAGAGCAGAGGTAAGACCAACCCTTCTCCTCTGAGTGAACCACCTGGACACCTCAAGACACACAAACACAGGAGCAATCTGGGACAGGACCATGCCAGTTTCTGCATGCTCCCAGAGGTGAACCCATCCCACGGCTCTCTGTACCCAGATCAGGATATAAGAAAACAGCTTTAGTGCTGAATTCTATCAGACCTTCATAGAAAAATGAATACCAATACTGTTCAAACTATTCCACAAATAGAAAGAGATGGAACGCAACCCAACTGCTTCTATGAAGCCACAATTACACTTAAACCTAAACCACACAGACCCAACAAAGAAAGAGAATGTCAGACCAATCTCCTTTATAAATATTGACACAAAAATACTCAATAGAATTCTCACAAACTTCATCCAAGAACACATCAAAACAATCAGCCATCATGATCAAATAGGCTTCATGCCAGGAATGAAGGATGGTTCGATATACATAAATCCATCAATGTAATCCACTATGTAAACAAACTCAAAGGGAAAAAAAACACGTGATTACTTCATTAGATGCTGAGAAAGCATTTGACCAAATTCAACACCCCTTCGTGTTAAAAGTCCTGGAAAGATCAGGAGTTGAAGGCTCATAGTCAAACATAGTCAAAACAATATACAGGAAACCAGTAGCCAACATCAAACTAAATGGAGAGAAACTTGAAGCAATACCACTAAAATCAGGGACTAGACAAGGCTGCCCACTCTCTCCCTACTTATTCAGTATAGTACTGGAAGTCCTAGTCAGAGCAATCAGACAACAAAAGGATGTCAAAGAGATGCATTGGAAAGGAAGATGTCAAACATCACTATTTGCAGCTGATATAATAGTATACTTAAGTGATCCGAAAAGTTTCACCAGAGAACTACTAAGCCTGATAAACAACTTCAGCAAAGAGGCTGGGTATAAAATTAACTCAAACAAGTCAGTAGCCTTCCTCTACTCAAAGGATAAACAAGCTGAGAAAGAAATTAGAAAAATGACACCCTTCCAATAGTCACAAGTAACATAAAATACCTTGGTGTGACTCTAACTAAGCAAGTGAAAGATCTGTATGACAAGAACTTCAAGTCTCTGAAGAAAGAAATCAAAAAAGATCTCAGAAGATGGAAAGATCTCCCATGTTCATGGATTAGCAGGAGTAATATAGTAAAAAAAAATGGCCATTTTGCCAAAAGCAATCTACAGATTCAATGCAATCCCCATCAAAATTTTAACTCAATTCTTCATAGAGTTACAAAGAAATTTGCAATTCACCTGGAATAACAAAAAACCCAGTGAAAACTATCCTCAACAATAAAACAACTTCTGGGGGAATCATCATCCCTGACCTCAAGCAGTATTACAGAGCAATAGTCATAAAAACTGTATGGTATTGGTACAGAGACAGGCAGGTAGATCAGTGAAATAGAATTGAAGACCCAGAAATGAACGCACACACCTATGGTCACTTGATCTTTGACAAAGGAGCTTAAACCATCCAGTGGAAAAAAGATAGCATTTTCAGCAAATGGTGCTGGTTCAACTGGAGGTCAGCATGTAAAAGAATGCAGATCGATCCATTCTTATCACCCTGTACAAAGCTTTAGTCCAAGTGGATCAAGGACCTCCATATCAAACCAGATACACTCAAACTAATAGAAGAAAATGTGGAGAAGAGTCTCGAACACATGAGCACTGGAGAAAATTTCCTGAACAAAACACCAATGGCTTATGCTCTAAGATCAAGAATCAACAAATGGGACCTCCTAAAACTGCAAAGCTTCTGTAAGGCAAAGGACACTGTCATCAGGGCAAAACGGCAACCAACAGATTGGGAAAAGATCTTTACCAATCCTACATCTGATAGAGGGCTAATATCCAAAATATACAAAGAACTCAAGAAGTTAAACTTCAGAGAATCAAATAATCCTATTAAAAAATGGGGTCCAGAGCTAACAAAGAATTCTCAACTGAGGAATATGGAATGGCTGAGAAGTACCTAAAGAAATGTTCAATATCCTCAGTTATCAGGGAAATGCTAATTGAAACAACCCTGAGATTCCCCCTCATTCCAGTCAGAATGGCTAAGTTCAAAGACTCAGGAGACAACTGATGCTGGGTGAGAATGTGGAGAAAGAGAGGACCACTCCTCTATTTTTGGTAGGATTGCAAACTGGTACAACCAGTCTGGAGATTCCTCAGAAAATTGGACATAGTACTACCTGAGGACACAGCTATACACTCCTGGGCATATACCCAAAAGGTGCTCCAACATATAACCAGGACCCATGCTTCACTATGTTCATAGCAGCCTTATTTGTAATAGCCAGGAGCTGGAGAGAACCTCTGTATAGCCAGAAGCTGCCCTTCAACAGGGGAATGGATACAGAAAATGTGGTACATCTACACAATGGAGTACTTCTCAGCTATCAAAAACAATGACTTCATGAAATTCATAGACAAATGGATGGGCCTAGAAAATGTCATCCTGAGTGGGGTAACCAAATCACAAAAAACCACACATGATATGCACTCACTGATATGTGGACATTAGCCAAAAAGCTCAAATTACCCAAGGTACAATCCACAGCCAGGTGAAGCTCAAGAAGGATGAGCAAAGTGGGGTGTTTCAGTCCTTCTTAAAAGGGGGAACAAAAATATTCATAGGAGGAGAAATGAAGACAAAGTATGGAGCAGAGACTGAAGGAATGGCCATTCAGAGCCTTTCCCACCTGTGTATCCAGCCCATATATATATATATATGTGTGTGTGTGTGTGTGTGTGTGTGTGTGTGTGTGTGTGTGTGTGTGTGTATATACACAACCATCCAAACTAGACAATACTGATGAAGCCAAGAAGTGTATGGTATAGCTGTCTCCTGAGAGGCTCAGCCAGAGGTGAAGGCTAGCAACAAACCCCTGAACTGAGAATGGTGTCCCCATTGAAGAAGTTAGAGAAAGGACTGAAGGGGCTGAATGGGCTTGCAACCCCATAAGCATAACAATACCAACCAACAGAGCTCCCAGGGACTAACTTGGACTGACACATGGTTCCAGCTGCATATATAACAGAGGATGGCCTTGTTCGACACCAATGGAAGGAGAATCCCTTGGTCCTGCCAAGGTTGGATCCCCTGTGTAGGGGAATGTCAGGGCCAGTAGGTGGAAAGGGGGTAATTGGGGAGGGGGAAACACCCTCATAAGAGAAGTGGGATGGGGAATGGGATAGGGGGCTTATGGACAGGAAACCAGGAAAGGGAATAACATTTGAAATGTATAGTAAAACTATCCAACTTAAAAAAAGGAAAAGAAAAAATTAATATGTAAACTTGAAAAATATATTTATATTTAAAAAGAATATGTATGTATTCAATAATTAAATAAACAACAGTTTGTGTAACATAGACGTAGGGCAGCATACCTAACAGAACTTTAAATTTCTTTAATTATTGCTATTTAAGATGAAAATGAATGTTCCATTATTATGAACATTTTCAAGAATTGCTCTCCGTTGCTATTTATTTTTTATTATTATTTTATTTATTTACATTCCAGCTATTGCTCCCCTTCCGGTTCCCCTTTCACAGTTCCTGATCCCATTCCTTCTTGTCCTTGCCTCTGAACTGGTGCTCCCGCCCTACGTACCTTTCCCCTTCCCTGGAGCCTCAAGTCTCTCTAGGATTAAGCACATCTCCTACTAAGGCCTGACCTCTGCTATATATGTGAAGGAGTGGGCAGTAGGGAGGATCTCAGGCTGTAGGCTGCCTGGTTGGTGGTTCAGTCTGTACGAGTTCCCTTGGGTACAGGTTAGTTGAGACTGCTGGTCTTCCCATGGGGGTCACCCTCCCCTTCAGTTTCTTTAATCCTTCCCTTAATTTAGCCACAGTGGTCCCTGACTTCAGTCCTATGATTAAGTCTAAGTATCTGTACCTGTCTGTCTCAGTCAGATGCTGGTAGGGCCTCTCAGAGGACAGACACGCAAGGCAAGGCTCCCTATCTGTAAGTATATCATAGCATCAGTAATAGTTTCAGGCCCTGGGGCCTCCCACCCTCCATAAGATGGATCCCAATTGAGTCTGGCATTGAAACGCCTTTCCTTCAGTCTCTTCTCCATCTTTTTGTCCCTGCAGTACTTTTAGACAGGAACAATTCTCGGCCGGAAGTGTTGATTGTGAATTGGTAACCCCAACGTGAGGCCCTGTCTATCTGCTGGAGGCAGATTCTTCGAGTTCCCTCTCCCCATTTTTGGGCATTTTGGCTAAGGTCACCCCATTGAGTCCTGAGAGTTTCTCACCTCCCAGGTCTCTGGCAAATTCTAGAGAGTCTCCCCGTCTTCCCACCCACCCACACCCCGTATTCTCACCCCCCTTCGACACCCCCCCCCGCCCACCTACAAGACTGTATATTCCATTCATTCTGGTCCTCTGGGCTTCTTTCCTGCCCCGCCCCCATAAGTGATCCTGTTCTACCATTCCCCTCCCCCTCCCCTTTCCCATCCAGGTCCCTCCCTCCCTCTGCCTCCTGTGGTTATTTTTTCCCCTTCTAAGTGGGATTGAAGCATCCTCACTTGAGCCTTTCTGCTTGTTAAACTTCTTAACTTCTGTGGGTTGTATCCTAGATGTTCTGTATTTTTTGGCTAATATCCAATTATCAGTGAGTATGTACCATGCATGTCCTTTGAGTCTGGGTTACCTCACTCAGGATGATATTGTCTAGTTCCACTCATTTGCCTCAAAATAGAGGTTTATTTTTTTAAGTACATTTTAACTGATGTCTAGATCCAGCAGTTTTCTTGCACTTCTGCTTATAATGAACTTGATGGTCTTTGCTTTTACAAGCAGTTGTAAAACTGCTCAGCACGGAATAACACTAGAGAGTGTATAAGAGAAGAAACAGTGTGTAAATCTCCAGATGGTGTGATATACACAGGAATGGATGAAAATACTTAGATATCTGCTTTCTAAACAAAATTGCAAGAAACCAAGATATTGGTCAAATTGGTCAATTCTTACTGATTTGAGCATAAATAAGATTAATACAGAGAAGGCTGTAATTATCAATATACCTTGTTATGCTGCAGACATTTCTGTACTGTATCACAATGTTTTAATGGACATAGTTAAAATGAACTAAAATGTTTTTATCATTAGCTGGTTAGTTCTTTGAGAAGCCCGTGTTGTATTTTGATCATATTATCCTCTTTCCTTTTCTCCCAGATCTATCCCCCATTCCATAGTCACCCAACATTCTTTTAGTTTAACCTGTGGAGTCCAATTATTGTTTCATAAATACTCTTAGGTATGTGACCTGGGTACATGTTAGATCCTCAAGGAGTTTCACCTTTCAAAACAAAACAAAAACTCCCAAAAAAAAACAATCAATCAACACCCTGACTCTCCAGTAACTATCAATTACCACGAGTTCCACATCTTTTCCAGGTCACCAGTTCATTCATGTTGAGATTTTGTCTGACGTGACCTTGTATAGATCTTATGGATGCTGTCACAATCACTGTGAATTCATATGGGCAACCGACCTGCTTGGTTCATAAAATACTCCTTCTTTGTAGTCCTCCCCCACCTCTGGCTAGTACGGTCTTTCCACCTCATCTTCACAATGGTCCTTGAGTTTCAGGAGGAATTTTTTTTTTTAACCAGATGTATACCCTACTATATAAGTAGTGACCTGATTTGCAGGATTAGCACCCTAGTGTAATAGGGGCACAAATATCACAGAAATAACTAAACACTTTTTGCTTGGATTTATGTAAGTAAGGCCAGCTCCACAGTATAAAACCCCTCCTTACCATACATAGATCAGGGCCAAGAACCTGTGACGAGACAGGCTGTAGTTTCCATGAAAGCACCTACCACTGCTACTTTGCTAGTAGCATATAGTGCTAAAATAACACATGATAACTTCTCATAGCGATAGATTAGTGAGTCTCTCTGAACCTCATCAGAGAATCTTCCATATTATCAATAGAGACTAACACAGAGATGTACAACTGATCAAAGCTCAGAGAATGAGTGATTGTGACGTTCTCAGTCCTAAATAGGGCATCCAAACTGTTTTGCTGGCTGGCTGGCTGGCTGGCTGGCTGGCTGGTTGGCTTGCTTTCTTGGTTCTGGTGAATTGCCCCATTTTGAAAATAGATTTGATATCCTCTCTGTATAATATTAAAGATCATATGTTAATGTGGAATGATTTATTAAACAGATGTTTGACAGAAACACATGGCATCTCATTGGATAGGATAAATCTGTGAATGTATCTGCACACATTCATTACCTATCACATGACAAGAATCATGGGCCCATATTAACCATTTGGTAAAATTGGGTGTGTAGGTTTTAACAACAGAGAGATATATTGACACTTGAGATGGAGAAAAGCATGCTAGAATAGTCTGTGCCTCTCCTTGTAGATAATAGAAAACAACCTTGGAGAGAAACATTGCTGTGAAACACTATTAACTTATAAATTACACAGGACGGGAAGGCAAGGCAACACTCGAATGCAAAGGTGGACACTCAAGAGGAGGGAGCTAATCTAATCTTACCCTCTGCACAAGACTTCCCCTTCTCGGTGTAAGAAGGAGAAAAGGTGACCTCCAGTTGAAGAGCTATCCTGCTGGAAATTAAAATAAGTTACATTGTGAAGACATAGAAGTGGAAATTTGCAAAAGAAAGTATTTCTTTCACCTGACTCTAAATGGACTAGGTACAAAGTCACCTTGAAAAATAACCAGAATCAGCTTTGCTTAGAAGTCTGGGTCCCAGGCTGAGTAAGACTTCTTCAAAGAACTGTTTAACATATTGGAAGCTAAAGGAACTTTTTAACAGTGTTGGTGAACTCTATTTTATTCCTTATAGATTCTGAATTTGATGCCTTGCTTGCCAAGCCCTTTCTCATTATAGAAGAATAAAAATGTACTCATTTATTATTCTATAAATTGGAGCTGTGGGTTTAGTTAATTACTTTGGTTTTGTTATTGAATAGAAGTGGTGGTAGATTAGGATCTCAAATTTTTCTCTACAGCAGCCGTTATTTCACTACTATTAATGGAACCCTTTGTCCTACCTACATTGATTTCATAGGACCGTGTTATCAAACGTTAAATCTCTATTATGTACATACATTTTCTTTAAGTGTATGAAAGAATGATTGCTCCTCATTTGTTGCTAATATAGATAGATACATAGTTGAGTAACAAAAACAGAGAAAAATTAAACCATTTCTCTTTATTGTACTGTTTTCCCTGTTAGAATGAAGGCATGCAGAATTTAACTACACTCAGTCTGTATTTTTGTTCTTGGTGTTACTTGTTTTGTTCTGTTTCTCTGTGTATTTATCGGTCTCAGCTCTGATATGTCAAAGCTATATTGGTAAATACTTATAAAACTCAAGACAATGACTCTACATGCACAGTGACTCTTCTTCCTTTACGATTCATAGGACATTTCCTTTGGCTTCTGTTTGCCTTTCTCCTTGTCACACATTGCCTTCATTTGGGTTTACTTGGCTACACTTGATTGAAGCTCCTCTTTCTTATTCCGGGGGGGTGGGGGTGGGAGGTGGGGAGTGGTGGTGGTTAAAGCTGTAATTATTGTTGCTTTGTGTGAACTGGATGTTTTTATTGAATTATTTGGAAATTTCCATCTATAATGATTAACAATTAATTTTTTTTCTTTTTTCTTTTTTTCTGAGCTGGGGACCGAACCCAGGGCCTTGTGCTTGCTAGGCGAGCGCTCTACCACTGAGCTAAATCCCCAACCCCTTAACAATGAATTTTATACTTTGAATCTAACCCCAACCAGTACAAATAAAAGATATTTGGCAAGAATGTACTGGCCAGGCTCAGTGATTTCTTGTAATTGGCCAAAATATTAGATGCACTTTATAAAGAATACATATCTTTTTCTTGGTAATCTTATTAATAAAAATATCTAACATTCATAGCCTATTAATATTGAATAAAAATTTTTTACAGCTATCTTTTCTCACTACACTACTACTTCTATGTAATCCACAAAATTATGTTGTTCTATAATTTGATATACCCATTTATTTGCTACTGGCAATAGCGAATAAATACTAATTTAAGTAGAAAACAAAGTAATGCAGATGGCTATACTTATCAGTGTACCTATTGATTTGCTGCAGAAATATCTATACTATAACAAAATAATGTTGTTATATCCATAGTTAAAATGAACTAATATTTTTATTGTTATTTGGTTAGTTCTTTTAGAATCCTATATTTTGATTATATTAACCTCCTCCTTCCTTTTCTCCCAGATCCATTCCCCCATTCCATATCTACCCAAACTACAGTCTAGGTGGCTTAAACACCAGCAATGAATTTTCTCAGAGTTCTAGCCAAAGGTTCAAGATCAATGAATGGATAGACGCAGTTTCCTTTTAGGCCTCCATCATGAACTGACTAATATCCTCATGTGGCCTGTCTTCAGTTTAAAAGCCATTCTTTCCTGTGTCCAAACTCCCCTTCTTATCAGGACATCATTCACATTCCGGTGTTAGAATTCATAAGTTCTCATGGAAGCCTGGTCCTGCTCCCTTTTAACCTCAGAAATTCTGCTACCGTTACTTCATTCTCAGTTGTAATTAATCTGGGCCAATTCTGATAACCAATTTATAACTGAAGGTTTTATCTGGATAATCAAGATAGTCTTCACAGTTTATAAAAAAAAAACTCTGTGCATCTGTGTATATGTGTGTGTACATGTGAATGCATGTGTGTGTACATGTATGTATGCATGTGTGTGCATTTATATGTGTGTATATAATCATATATTCATGTATGTGCATGTATATGTGAGTATATGTTTGTGTATGCATGTATGTGCATGTATATGTGAGTATATGTTTGTGTATTCATGTGTGTGCAAGTGTATGTGTGTGCACATATGTCTGTGTGTGTGTGTGTGTGTGTGTGTGTGTGTGTGTGTATCTTTGTCTGTGTGTATGATTTGAATTTAAATGACACCCAAAGCAAAAAACTAGATATGGTTCTTTGTTTTCCCATTGCTCTACTGTCTTTCCCATGACATTTTAAAATCTGTTAAGTTTAGTGATTCCCTTTATAATTTTCAAAAAGTGTTTGTCTACATCTCTGCATGTTTGTGAAACTTGTTTGAGTAACACTAGCACGTATGTTCCAGTTCCTTAGACAAACCAATAACTAACTTTCTTTCGACAGTGACTGCACAGTTTGAGTGACCTCCAGCTCTATGTCACTCTAATGTCATAGAGGAGCTATGACTTTGATGGCATTATATTTTTGAGTACAGTTTCTGCCATTCGTTGGAGGAGGTCCAAGGTATTTGTAGAAGTCTGAGGAATCATTGCTACATTAGTTTGGTTCAGTTGCCCTGCTTGGAAACTCCTGTGTCTGATCATCTCAACAAGAGTTTGCTACCCAGTGTGACCCAGGCACAAATGCTATTCTCATCAGCTCCTCAGGCAAGCTAGTGACCCAGCATGCTTGGAGCCCCTTGGTTCATTGCTAGCATTGTGCCTAAGGCACCATCTCCTGGGGTGAATTCATAATCCTGCTAGGATCATTATTTATCTTTTCCCTTGTTGTTTACAGTGTTGCTTGTTTCTTTCCCCAGTGATGGTTTTAAAACACTGCAGTTCTATTTCTGTGCTTTCACCAAACAGTTTGCTTTGCTTCAAAATTCCCAGAAAGTCCTTACTCTCTGTGCCTGTTCGCTGCTGTTCCTGATTCTCCGGGACTTCTGTAGATTGATGTCAGCATTTTCCACCTTTGCTTGGGAATGTTCGTGAGAAATATAGGTAACCAAGTGTATCCAGTTAGACATCAGAACCAGAAACCATTTCCCCAATACTTAACATTTTATGGAACATTCTGAAAGGGAAGTAAATCAACCCAAACTTCCATTTTGACTTCTATTTGAATTTTCTTTGAATGTGGGTATCGCTTGTGAAGAGTCCTTTCTGGGAATGACTGTACTTTCTCCACTTTGTTGTCTGTTTCTTGGCTGTTTCTGGGATTTTTGTTCTGTTCAGGTCATTGACTCATATCTACAGCGTTGCCTTGATTGTCATAGCTTTTCATAATTCTTGGTAGCCAATTAGTGTTGCTCTGAATTTGTTCTATATTGTGTTGTTTTTCACTCTCTTTCGATTTCTTTTGTAACTTTTGAATTAATTCATTAATATCTTCACCATAACCTCCTGGGATTTTGACTGGAATTGTTTTAAGTTGATTCAAGTCAGAATAATTTATAAGATATGACTGTTGTTTATATTTGAATTTTATCAGAATATTATTATTCTTATCAGATTATTTTGTTAGATTTACATGTATACAATCTTGTTTCAAATAACATGTTGGCCAATAACATTTCAAGACAATTGATTTATTACATGAGCATTAATGCTTTGGATTTTATTGTCTAATGATATTGTTGCAATTATCTTCTATGATGGCCCCATAAGAGTGAGTGAACCTAATGACTCATTTATCAGAATTTATTCCCATTATTAAATAGCATATCACTATATATTTCTCCTTGTGCTAAAACAGATGGTGTATTTATTTCACATTCTAATCTTTTATTACTGGAATATATTTTTCATGGTAACTTTGCATATACACTGTAACATTGTTCCGACTACGTATTCATTTTAGGAGATTTTTTTATTTGATTAGAGAGATTTCCTAGGGATTTTTCTATATAATCATGGGCTCTGAAAAGAAAGGCTTATTTCGTCCTTCACAGTCAGTACACATCTTCTTCCATCACTTAAGTAAAGAATTTTGGGGTAGTGTTGAATAGAAATCATAAGAATGAATGTCATTCTTTGTTCTCAATTTCCTGGGAAAAGACTATTTTTCACCCTGAAGAAATTGTTCTTTGTAGATCTTCTTAATATTTCAGATAATCCTTTCTCATCCAAGGTTTCCAAAAGTTCTTATCATGAATGGGTTTGGGGTTCTCATCACCTTCTTTTGTGTTTGTGTGTGTACCTGTTTATGTGTATATGTACATGTGTACATATGTGCAAAGTACGTAAGCACACATGTGGGAGCCAGAGGAGATACCGGGTGTCTTCTTCAATCTTTCATTAACTTGCTTTGAGACAAGGTCTCTCAATGAACTTGGAGCTCAGTTATTTAAAAGAAGGCCTCAGGGATCCTCTTTGTCATCTGTCCAGCACTGAGCCACAAAACTGGCTTTTTATGTAGGTTCTAGGGAATTGATCTCATATATATCAGTTCCTTACATACATCATACATAAATACACACACACACATATAAATATATATACATATATATCTATTCCTTGTGAATATAGTATTTTTATCCATAATCTATTGATTTGATAGACTATATTTAATGATTATTGAATTTTACTGGCCTAACATGCTTAGAATAAATCCCTTTTGGTCATGGCATTGAATTGTTTTTTAATAAATTTGATTTATTAATAGTTTTGAGGTAGTTTTCTTTTATGTTCATAAAAGATATTGCTCTGTAGTTTCCATTTATAATACTGGCTTAGACTTACATCATTTTGGAAGGTGTTGAATAATTCATTCAAATTATTTGTCAGGTAAATTCCTATTTTGATTATTAACTTTTCTCCAGAGAGTTCTGATATGTGTGTTTCAAAGAATGAACCCACTCATTAAATCTAGATTATCAAACATGGGACCTAGATTTGTCCCTAATTTCCTTCATTATAAAAATAACTGTTCCCCACAGCTGCCATGGTCCATCTGCGTATGCACACACATGTGTGTGAAAACACACACACACACACACACATCTATATATTGTCCTCTAAATACTGATGGCTGCTTTGAGTTACTTTGAAGCACCTCTGAAACTTCTGTGGCCCATGTGTTATCTTCCCTTTATGATCTTCCAGGTTAATTTCACTGAGGTCCAAGAGCAATTACACACCCAATCATTTGAATTGGCTACAGTGTGCTTTGTATTCCAGAATGCCATCAATTTCAGTGATTGTTATGTGTAAGCTTGAGAAGACTATGCCTTCCTCTGTTGCTGGATGAAGCATTGTATAAATGCAAATGAACCCCAGCTGATTGATGCTTTTCTCTTCAAACCTATCCTGAATACTTTGTTCCCTTCTGATCTGTTTGAAGTCTTCACTTGTAATAATAGATTCATTGATTTTTTTTTCTTTTCTCCTTGTAAATCTATGAACATTTGCCTCAAGTATTAGGAATTAGGAAGACATACATTAAGAATTAGTATGCAATTTAGGAAACTTATATGATGTAATTCTGTCTCAATTTCCCTAGGGTCACAATAACAAACAAACAGACAAACAACAACAACAACAACAAACCCTTTAGAATGAAGGAATTGCAAGTGGAAAAAAATTATTTCTAGTCTGTCCTTGATGAGATCAACTCCTAGAAAATTCCCTAACGTTTCCATTAGTCAGGTACTGATCAAACTAAGGAGGGCAAACACTCAGACCTCATCACTTCCCAAAGTTTTAATAATATCACCTTGGGGCTTCAACAGTTTTTTTTTTATTGGATATATTTCTTTACTTACATTTCAAATATTACTCCCTTTCCCGGTTTCCTGTCCTTAAGCCCCTTATAATCCCCCCTCCCAAATGAGGGTGTTCCTCTGCCATCCATCCCCTAACAACCACCCCACAACATTCCCCTGCACAGGAGGTCCAACCTTGGCACTTCCACTTCCAGTCATGCCCAAAAGGGCTATCCTTTGCTACATATGCAGTTGGAGCCCTGGGTCAGTCCATGTAGAGTCTTTGAGTAGTAGTTTACTCCTGGGAAGCTCTGGTTGGCTAGCATTGTTGTTCTTATGGGGTTGCAAGCCCCTTAAGTTCTATCAATCCTTTCTCTAATTCCTCCAGTGGGGGTCCTGTTCTCAGCTCAGTGGTTTGCTGCTAGCATTCACCTCTATATTTGACATGCTTTGGTTATATCTCTCAGGAGAGATCTATATCTGCTTGCTGTCAGCATGCACCTCTTAGCTTCATCAATCTTACCTAGTTTTGGGCAACATGTGGGGCAGTCTATGAGTGGCTGTTCCTTCAGTCTTTGCTCTAAACTTTGCCTCCATATCCCCTCCTATGGATATTTTTGTTCCCTCTTTAAAGAAGGAGTGAAGCATTATAATTTTGGTCATCCCTCTTCCTGAGCTTCATGAAGTCTGTGGATTGCATCTTGGGTAATTTGAGCTTTTGGGCTAATATCCATTTATCGATGAGTGCATACCATGTGTGTTTTACTGTGATTGTGTTACCTCAATCAGGATGATATTTTCTAGTTCAGTCCATTTGCCTAAGAATTTCATGAAGTCATTGTATTTGATCACTGAGTAATATTTCATTGTATAGATGTACCAGATTTTCTGAATCCATTCCTCTGTTGAAGGGCATCTGGGTTCTTTCCAGCTTCTGGATATTATAAATAAGGCTGCTGTCAACATAGTGGAGCACGTGTCTTTGTTGTATCTTGGAACATCTTTTGGGTATATGTCCTGGAGTGGTATAGTTGGGTCATCAGGTAATGGAATGTTCAATTTCTGGAGGAACCTCCAGATGGATTTCCAGAGTGGTTGTACCAATTTGCAACCCCACATACAATGGAGGAGTGTTCCTCTTTCTCCACATCCTCATCAGTATCTGCTGTCACCTGAGTTTTTTATTTTAGCTATCTGACTGGTGTGAGGTGAAATCTCAGGGTTGTTTTGATTTGCATTTCCCTGAAGACTAAGGATGTTGAACAATTCTTTAGGTGCTTCTCAGCCATTCGATATTCCTCAGCTGGAAATTTTTTGTTTAGCTGTATACCCCATTTTTTAATAAGGTTATTTGGCTCTCTGGATTCTAACTTCTTGGGTTCTTTGTATATTTTGAATATTAGCCCTCTATCAGATGTAGGATTGGTAACGATCTTTTCCCAATCCGTTGGTTGCCGATTTTTCCTAATGATAGTGTCCTTAGAAGCTTTGAAGTTTCTGAGGACCCATTTCTCAATTCTTCATCACAGAGCATAAGCCACTGGTGTTTTGTTCAGAAAGTTTCCCCCAGTGCCCAAACGATGGAGACTACCCTATTTTTTCTTCTGTTAGTTTGATGTGGAGGTCCTTGATCCACTTGAACTTAATCAGGGCAATAAGAATGAATCGATTTGCATCCTTCTACATGCTGACCACCAATTGAACCAGCACCATTTGTTGAAAATGCTATCTTTCTTCCATTGGGTGGTTTTAGCTTCTTTGTCAAAGATCAAGTGACCATAGGTATGTGGGTTCATTTCAGGGTCTTCAATTCTATTCCACTTATCTATCTGTCAGTCTCTATACCAATACCATACAATTTTTATGACTATTGCTCTGTAATACTGCTTGAGGTCAGGGATGGTGATTCCCCCAGAAGTTCTTTTATAAATTGAGGATAGTTTTTGCCATCCTGGTTTTTTTCCTATTCCAAATGAACTTGCAAATTGCTCTTTCTATCTCGATGAAGAATTGAGTTGGAATTTTGATGGAGATTGCATTGAACCAGTAGATTGCTTTTGGCAAAATGGCCATTTTTACTATATTAATCCTGCCAATTCAGGAGCATGGGAGGTTTTTCCATCTTCTGAGATCTTCAATTTCTTTCTTCAGAAGCTTGAAGTTCTTGTCATACAGATCATTCACTTGCTTGGTTAAAGTCACACCGAGGTTTGTTTTTTTATATTATTTGGGACTATTGTGAAGGGTGTCATTTTCCTAATTTCTTTCTCAGCTTGTTTATCCTTAGAGTAGGGGAAATTACTGACTTGTTTGAGTTAGTTTTATAGCCAGACACATTGCTGAAGTTGTTTATCAGGTTTAGTGATTCTCTGGTGGAACGTTTGGTGTTACTTAAGTATACTATCATATCATCTGCAAATAGTGATATTTTGACTTCTTTCTTTCCAATTTGTATCTCTTTGACCTCCTTTCCTTGTCTGATTGCTCTGGCTAGGTCCTCAAATATTATACTGAATAAGTAGGGAGAGAGTGGGCAGCCTTGTCAAGTCCCTAATTTTAGTGGGGTTGCTTCAGGTTTCTCTCCATTTAGTTTGATATTAGCTACTGGTTTCCTGTACATTGCTTTTACTATGTTTAGGTATAGGTCTTGAATTCCTGATCTTTCCTTGACTTTTATCATAAAGGGGTGTTGAATTTTGTCAAATGATTTCACAGCATCTAATGAAATGATCATGTGGTCAGTATCTTTGAGTTTGTTTATATAGTGGATTACATTGATGGATGTCTGTATATTGAACCATCCCTACATCCCTGGGATGAAGCCTACTTGATCATGATAGATGATCATTTTGATGTGTTCTTGAATTCAGTTTGCAAGAATTTTATACAGTATTTTTGCATTGATATTCATAAGGAAAATTAGTCTGACGTTCTCTTTCTTTGTTGGGTCTTTGTGTAGTTTAGGTATAAGAGTAATTGTGGCTTTACAGAAGGAATTTGGTAGTGCTCCATCATTTTCTATTCTGTGGAATATTTTGGACAATATTGGTATGAGGTCTTCTATGAAGGTCTCATAGAATTCTGCTCTAAGCCCATCTGGTCCTGGGTTCTTTATGGGTAGGAGACTTTTAATAACTGCTTCTATTTCTTTAGGAGTTATGGGGATGTTTAGATGGTTTATCTGTTCCTGATTTAACTTATCTAGAAAATTGTCCATTTCCTCCAGATTTTCCAGTTTTGTTGAACATAGGCTTTTGTAGTAGGATCTGATGATTTTTTGGATTTCCTCTGATTCTGTTGTTGTGCCTCCCTTTTCGTTTCTAATTTTATTAATTTTCACATATTCTCTGTGCTCTCTGGTTAGTCTAGCTAAGGGTTTATCTATCTTGTTGGTTTTCTCAAAGAACCAGCTCCTGGGTTCGTTGATTCTTTGTATAGTCCTTTTTGTTTCTACTTGGTTGATGTCAGTCCTGGATTTGATTATTTTCTGCCTTCTACTGCTCTTGGGTGTATTTGCTTCTTTTTGTTCTAGAGCTTTTAGGTGTGCTGTCAAGCTGCTGATGTATGCTCTCCCCTGTTTCTTTCTGCAAGCACTCAGAGCTATGAGTCTTCCTCTTAGCACAGCTTTCATTGTGTCCTATAAGTTTGGGTATGTTGTACCTTCACTTTCATAAAATTATAAAAAGTTTTTAATTTCTTTCTTTATTTCATCCTGTACCAAGTTGTCATTGAGTAGAGTGTTGTCCAACAGCCATGTATATGTTGGCTTTCTGTCACTATTGTGATTTAAGACCAGCCTTAGTCCATGGTGATCTGATAGAATGGATGGGATTATTTCTACCTTCCTGTTTCTGTTGAGGCCTGTTTTGTCACCGATTATATGGTCAATTTTGGAGAAGGTACCATGAGGTGTTGAGAAGAAAGTATATCCTTTTGTTTTAGGATGGAATGCTCTATAAATATCTGCTAAATCCATTTGCTTCATAACCTGTTATTTTCTCTATGTCTCTGCTTAATTTCTGTTTCCATGATCTGTTCATTGATGAGAGTGTGGTGCTGAACTCTCCTACTATTATTGTGTGCAATGTGTGATTTGAGCTTTAGTAAGGTTTCTTCTATTAATGTAGGTGCCCTTGCATTTGGAGCACTGATATTTAGGTTTCGAGTTCATATTGGTGGATTTTTTCCTTTAACAAATATGAAGTCTCCTTCCTTATCTTTTTTGATGATTTTTGGTTGAAAGTCAATATTATTCGATGCTAGAATGGCTACTCCAGCTTATTTCTTTGAACCATTTGCTTGGAAAGTTGTTTTTCAGCCTTTTACTCTGAGATAGGGTCTGTCTTTGTCTCTGAGGTGTGTTTCCTGTATGCAGCAAAATACTGGGTCCTCTTTATATATCCAGTTTGTTAGTCTATGTCTTTTTATTGAGGAATTGAGTTCATTGATGTGGAGAGATATTAAGGAATAGTGATTGTCGCTTCCTGTTATTTTTATTGTTAGAGGTAGAATTATGTTTGTGTGTATCTCTTCTTTTGGTTTCTTGCTTTTTCTAGGGTGCAGTTTCCCACCTTGTGTTAGAGTTTTCCATCTCTTATCCTTTGTATGGCTGAATTTGTAGAAAGATATTTTGTAAATTTGTTTTTGTCATGGAATATCTTGGCTTCTTCAACTATTTTAATTGAGCGTTTTGCTGGATATAGTAGCCTGGGCTTGCATTTCTGTTCTCTTAGGGTCTGTATGACATCTGTCCAGGATCTTCTGGCTTTCATAATCTCTGGTGACAAGTCTGGTGTAATTCTGATAATTCTACCTTTATGTGTCACTTGACCTTTTTACCTTACTGCTTTTAATATTCTTTTTTTTGTGTGTGTGTGAATTTGGTTTTATCACCATTATGTGATAGGAGGAATTTCTCTTCTTGTCCTATCTATTTGGAGTGCTGTAAGCATCTTGTATGTTTATGGGCATCTCTTTCTTTAATTTAGGGACATTTTTTTCTATAATTCTGTTTAAGATATTTCCTGGCCCTTTAAGTTGGGAGTCTTCACTCTCTTCTATATGTGTTATCCTTAGGTTTGATCTTCTTATTGTGTCTTGGTTTCCCAGATGTTTTGGGCTAGGGGATTTTTGTGTTTTACATTATCTTTTACAGTTGTTGTTCCGTCCAGTAGGGCAGTCAACGAGGGTGCAGAGGGTACCTGGAAGAGAATGGGGGACAAGAGACGTAAAGAAGGATGCCAAGACAAGAGTCTGATCAAGGCGACAATTTTATTTTTTCCCAAGGCTGAATTCATACCATAGCAGAGGTAACAAAGGGAGGGGGATGTGGGAAGCATCTACGTAAGCTAAGGACACAGTATTCATGCAGTCAGCTGATGCCAACAGGACGTTGGTTTTTCAGAAAGGTTACAGGTTTGTTATATCATTAGTCAGCAGGATGTTGGTTTCTCAGGAAGGTCACAGGTTTGTCATATCAATGGGCATCCTGACCACCAGATTTGTATTAGTCTTCTGTACCTGGATGGGGATTTTCCATGAACCCAGTCATACTTAACTCTAACTATACTATTATCATCAATAATGGAGGGTTTTGAGGGCATCACTCCCAACAAGTTGTGTCGATGTTTTCTACGGTATCTTCTTCCCCTGATATTTTCTCTTCTATCTCTTGTATTCTGTTGATGATGCTTGCATCTATGACTCCTGATCACTTCCCTAAGTTTTTTATCTCCAGGGTTGTCTCCCTTTGTGCTTTCTTTATTGTTTCTATTTCCATTTTTAAATCCTAGATGGTTTTGTTCAATTCCTTCATCTGTTTGGTTGTGTTTTCCTGTAATTCTTTAAGGGATTCTTTTGTTTCCTCTTTTAGGGTTTCTACTTGTTTACTGATGTTGTCCTGTATTTCTTTAAAGGAGTTATTTATGTCCTTCTTAGAGTCCTTCATCATCATCCTAAAATGTGATTTTAAATCTAAATCTTGCTTTTCTGGTGCATTTGAATAGCCAGTATTTACTTTGGTGGGAGAACTGGGCTCTGATGATGCCAAGTAGTCTTGGTTTCTGTTGCTTATGTTCCTGCACTTGCCTCTCAGCATCAGGTTGTCTCTAATATTAGCTTATCTTGTTTCTGACAATGGCTTATCCCTCCTGAATGCTTCTGTGTCAGTACTCTTGTAGACCTGTTTTCTTTCAGCTGGATCTGGGAACTGGTGCTCTGCTCTCAGGTGTATAGTCGCTCCTGTTGACTGTCTTTCAGCTCTTGTCACAGGCAGGAACTGGAAGGGTCCTGCCCCTGACTGCTCCTATGTCCCTGGGCCCAGGAGGCACACATGGCACTTGGTGATTTCCTCTTTGATCAGGAATGTGGGCAGAAGGTAGTCTCTTCTGATTTCTCAAGAGTGTCTGAACTTTGAAGGGTCCAATTCTCTCCCCCACAGGACTTGGTTGCAGGGAGCTCTTTGACTGGTTCAGTTCAGTTCTGGGCGCAGACCAGAACTGAGGGTTCCTGCCACTGACTGTTCCTGTATTCCTGTGTCCAGAAGCACTATGCAGTTTCCTCTTGGACCAGGGATATGGACAAAGGTGGGGAGAAGGGGCAGTCTCAGGGTGGTCCGTACTTCTGGGTCTTCAACAGTCTTTTGTAGAGAAAGGACACAATGTTGAGTGTCTATAGCAATGTCATCATTATGCCTGTTAACTACTCTGTCTCTGAAATATGCTTTATTCAACATTGATATAGCTTTCTACATTTCTTTCAATGGGTACCCTTGTTATGACTGCATATTTTTCTTTATCCCATTAGTTTCCATCTATCTATCTCCTGCCATTTAAGTTGGATTCCTTCGAAGCAACATTTACTTTTCCTTAGTTCTGAGAATGCTGCCTTTCTATTGGTATAATTGAGTTTAAAGCAGGCATTGATACTTAAAGAAATAGCTACCATAGTTGGTTACCTCACCCTTGCCATTATATTTTCTGTTACGGTTCACTTCAACAGTTTACTAGTTTGAAATCCTCTGCTCTCCATACATGAGCTGGTCAGTGGTCCTTTATATATGTAGTAGAGGACTGCCTCATCTGGCCTCAGTGGAAATGAACGTGCTTGGTCCTGTGGAGGCTTGAATACCATAGGGAAGGGGGATGCTGGACGGGTGAGCTGGGAGTGGGTGGGTTAGTGAGGGAGCACCCTCCTAGAATGGAAGGGAAGGGAGTGGGGTGGCTCACAGAATGGGGGTTGGGGAGGGGGACAACATTTGAAATGTAAATAAATAATTAATAAAAAAGGGAAGAAAGAAAACAAGAAATTCTCTGCACTCTTATTCTATCAATGATTCTGCTTTTCAAACTATATTTAGTTTTTCTCATGAGTTGTCATTGTGCACTTATAACTTATTCAAGGTCAGTTTTGAATAATTCTGTATAGTTTCCTTGGTAATCCAAGTACTTTAGAATAGAAGACTCCTAACTTCCACTACATTTCCTTTGTAACAATCATTGATTTCTCACATCCAAAAGCTAAAACAACAGAGAATATTCTCAATATTATTTGCATCAAATTAGCTAAACAACCAAAAATGATTCAAGTTTTAAAATTTGTTTCTTCTGTAATAGTCTTTACATTGATTTGATATTTTGGCCTGTAGTATTTCACCTGTGTCTGAAAAAAAAATCCTCCTGAATTTATTTGCAAATAATGTCTACAAAGATTTTCCTAATATTTTACCTAATAAAAAAAGGCTTTATTACACTTTGCTGAATAATTTTTCTTGATAAAGAATCTTAAGTAGGGATGTTTTTCTTTCAGAATTTGAAAATATTTCATATTTTATGTTACATCACACGTTGACTTGCATAGTCTGTGCAGAATGGGTCCCTTCTTCTCTTATGCTTCCTCACCTGTGACTGAGAGAGAGTTTCCCAATAAGGCTCTGGCTTCTACACACTTTCTCTCTTTGTCTCTTTGTTTGCATCTCTTAGTGTAAATGTCTAGGTATTATTAACCCCTATGCTGCTCTTCATTTCACTAGATGTTCTCAGGGAATCTGGCACCTTTGACTTGTTCTCATTCATTAGACAAGAGATCTTGTAGTCAGTCCAGTAGACCTCAGGTAGCCTGCTCTCCTATTATTTTTTCCTCTGGTGCAAGGGTTGTTCCATTTCATGTTTTGAAGTTTGTATTGACTTGCTTCAAGTTCCTCAATTCTTCCTTCTACTATGTTTTGCCTATCAAGTCCACCAAGAACATACTTCATCCTTGTTATACTATTTATTTGTATTTGTCTCTTCTTGTCTTTATTAGAGTTTTCATCTGATGTAATACTCATGATGGCTGATGCTGCTAAAATCCCTGAGGCTTGTTCCATTTCTTCTAGCTGTACTGTTTTCTGCCTTGTGTTACATCATGCAAATACACCGTTGCTGTTGACAGCTTGTTACATATGGTTAGATGTGCCTGGGGCACAGCCCTTTAGTACAAGGTTTTATGACCAGAGATTATTCTATTTATTGCTTACTGTGGGTACGTACATGTTATCTTTGAGTTTCCAGAGAAACTTCTTAAATAGGGCTTTGTTCAGGCACAGCCTCCTGCCGTTACTCAATGTAGTTGTGGTTAACAGGGATTTTCTGTAAACCTCTAGGTTTAAATTCAGTTTGTTTCTATTATTATTTTATATTTATTGACACACATGTCCCTGTATGTATGTGGGGAGGGTGTGTGTGTGTGTGTGTGTGTGTGTGTGTGTGTGTGTGCAGTATAAGCACATTTCTTCTGCTTCATAGTGTGTTAGTGAAAAGACAGCTTTTGGGAATTAGCTATTGCTTACATTGTGTACCCCACAAAGGATGGAAGTCAGACTTTTATGTAAGTGGATTTGCCCATTACCCATCTTCTAGTCTCAAAATTCAGGTTCTTTAAATTAAGGCCTTTACATTAGAAAGATTCTGGGTCCTAGGATGTGCCTGTCATTCATGACTATGCTTCTCAGGTTCTCAGGTTGTATTTTGAGCTTCAGTTCTGTTCTCATAAACTGTTTTGCAGTCTCTCTCCCTCCTCCCTGGCTCTCTCTGTGCCTCCCAGTACGTGGGATCTGAGAATTGCTCGTTTTTCTTTGGGAGTGTAATGGCAATTCCCGAACCCCTTGTGTGTTAGACCCAACATGATGCTTTGCAGCTTCATGCATTTAAATTGTTTGAGTTCTATTTCTGCATCTGGAGAATTCAGATGGCAGTTGGCAGTTAGCAGTCCTACCTTATATCCATATACCAGTTGAGGCTCAGCAAACATAAATTATTCACATCATTAAAATTAATAAAATCATTAAACTTTCATTAATATCAACAGCATCACTATTAGTTTTATATTTTATTAACTTAGGTTAAGCCCTATTAACCATATATATAGGAATAGCAATATATATATATGTATATATATATATATTTATATTCCTGATATTTTGTTTTTGCTAAATAAGATTTGAGTTTTGAGCTTTTCTTTTATTTAAACTATGTTAAGTGATGCACATCTATGGATTAAACTGAATCTCATTTCTCTACTTTGACCTGTCCATGAGTGATTAAAGCACAGAACCACTGAGAGCTGCTGGGGGTTAAGACAAGCCACTCTGTCATCTTACTCATGCATTCCCTACACTACTTTTAATGAGCGAAATATTTAATGAACAGGCAAAGTGCTTTTGATATCCTGAGGTGTCCACCTAGGGAACCAAGTCAGTGCACAGGCTTGCCTTCAACACTGCAGGAATATAAAGCCTCTGGAAGATGTGGCAGAGGAGGCCAGAGAAAGCTAAGCAGTCTGTCTCCGCCTTTACCTATGCATCCTGGATGCATGATTATCCATAAAGCAGCCTGCTGCTCTGCAATATAAACACGGATACTCGTACCTGTATTGCCTTTTCATAGATGTCGCTAAAATTTCTTTATATAAATAAGTACTGTGGAGATGATCAATCAAAAACCTTAATGTTAACATTATAATGAAAATGCATTACACATGGCAATCTTTTTGCTTTGACCTTTAATGTTGAATATGATATGATTAATCTGGGGAGATTTTTCTATTGTTAAAGATTTTATGTATATTGTTCTGATCTCTAATTTCTTGAATAATTCAAATCAATCTTGAGGATCCTCATAAATACCTAACACCCAACCATAAACAATGGTTTTCTCTATTATAATTATAGGTTTATCTCATTGAAGAATCAGGACTAAACATCCTGATGTGGTCCATGATGCAAAACAAAAGCACAGGATGGACCTATGCACATGTACCTCTTTCTAGTAACAGTCCCTTCAAGGTGGCATTCGAGGCTGACCTGGGTGGAAAGGAGGACATCTTTATTGCTCTTGATGACATCACTTACACCCCGGAGTGTGCATCTGGAGGTAAGTGATTCCTCTAGAAGCTAAGAATAAACATGAGGTTTATATCAAAATACACAGTAGTTGGGAGATTCAGAGAAATTGTATTTATGTCTGAATCTAGTCCTATTCTTAAGTGATGAATAGATGATAGATAGATAGATAGATAGATAGATAGATAGATAGATAGATAGATAGATGGATGGATGGATGATAGATGTGTATGTATGTGTGTGTCTGTGTGTGTCTGTGTGTGCGTATATTAAGAGGTAGTTTCTTTGCCCGTGAACTTTGCCATAAAATTTTCATGACTTTTAGGCAACAGATTAACGCCACACTAAAGCTAAGGCAACATGTTTCCACTGATAGCGCTTCACTGCATAACTTCCCACTCCACCTTTACCAAATCTGCCTAAAACCAAGGCACCTGTCATCCTCCCAACTCTCTCTTCTCTACCCATATTGTGTTGGTCTTTCCCTTCCCCTGGCTGCTTCTTTCTTTCTATTTGTCCCACACAATCTAGAATAGGCTCTGTATTTCAACAAGAAAACACAAACCCAGTCAGGAGCCCTTTAACCAGTACCTGAATCTCTTCTACTGAGGATGCCACCAGTTAAGTGGGACTCTCTGTTCTCTTGTAAATCTTCAAATATTATTAGACAGGAGCCATGTTCTTTTTTAATGTGATGTTTGGCAGGGATGACACCTCTGTGGTTAAAAGCTTGCTGAACAAGCATGAAGAGTGGAGGAACCTATACAAATGCAAGAGCGCATGGTAGTCTCCCTGTGATGCTAGCCTAGGAAGCAGAAGCAGGGAATCTCCTGATAAAAGCTGGCTAGCAGAACTAAGGTTGGAGCACTGTCGCTGAGGAAGCAGGAGGAGTTCTACCTCATTGTATATGTTAGAAAAGCAGTAGAGTATGACTTTTAACATTAACTTCTGGTCTCTAAATTGCAGGTACATATGAGCCCCCCCTTCCACATCCTCACATACATACAAACATGGATACACATACATAAATTCACCTCTCATATACATGAAAATACATAATAAAGATATTATAATCTTAACGTTTGAGTTAACTTCTGAGCAATTGTTCCTTACAAATTAAACAACATACCTAAAGCATGAACACCCATAGTCATAATCACTTTCATCAATGTTGTTAAATTATTTTGGTTACATTTTATTAGTAGATATATTTACAATTTTGAACCTTAGAAAGAAAGAGCGAAGTCTGGACAGTTGTAGCACAGACTCTCTTGTTGATTATGTCACCTCATAACTGATAGCAATGGCAGGGGTACACATTAGAGAAACTGATCACGTCTCCTTTGAGGAGACAGAGGGAGCAGTCAGCTTTGTTCCTATTCATGACAGTCTTCCAAGAACTACCAGGTGGTCACACAGGAAACTGCTTAATCCCTTCTGATAGCACCATTCTCAGTGATTAAAGGATTTTCCCTTAGATTCCACTCTTAGAATTTCCAGAACAATCCCTGATATTGCTACTTTGAGGCATAAACTTTATTGTATGAATTTCTTACATACCCTCAAATCATCTCAAATCATATCTGCCTCCAGTTCAACTAGTTGTAGCCATTGTGGCTTGATCAACAGTGTTTATTTACACCAAGGCTTAACTCCCCTCACGAAATATTTTACAATGCATACTTTTTATTAACATTCTTTAATCCTTTTTTAGAGTCCAGTCATTACCCCCCTACCAGTCTGCCCTCTGACCGTTCCTCATTCCATTCCTCCTCCCCCAACTCCAAGAGGATGTCCCGTTTTCTCCTCCCACTCCACCAGACCTCCCCACTCCCTAGCGCCTCAAGTCTCTCCAAGGTTAGGTGCATCTTCTCCCACTGAGGTCAGACCAGGCAGTCCTTTGCTGTGTATGTGTCAGGGGCCTCATATGAGCTGGTGTATGCTGTCTGGTTGGTGACTCAGTGTCTAAGAGATCTTGGGGACCCAGGTCAGTGTAGACTGCTGGTCTTCCCCTGGGGTCACCCTCTTCCTCAGCTTCTTCTAGCTTTACCCCATTCAATCACAGGGGTCTGGGCTTGTGTCCATGGGTTGGGTGTTAGCAACCGCATCTGACTTTCAGTTGCTTGCTGGGCCTATGTGCAATTTTTTAACAATGGAATACACATTACTATTTAGTTCCATGGTCTGTCACCCGGCTGTATCTTTTTTCCAAAGTAGATGTATAGCAATGTGCTTGCTTAAAAATATGCTCCTGGGCACGCAGATAAGGACCTCAGAAAGTGTTTGCCTACTACATTAGCTGGGCACTTTAGGAACAGGCACATGTGGCCTCCTGTTCCCAGAGCCGGCTTCTTCAAGCAGTCTTTGAGTTAGTCTTTTTGTCTCTCTGGCTTTTTGCATTCCACAGATGTTCTTGCAGCATTTGTGTAAGAAACAGAACTGTTCTATGGCAAACTCTTTCAATATTCTTATTTTCATTTCCAAATGTGAACTCTTTTCTTATCATTCTTTTTCTAAAGATAACTCTCTTATCATTCAAGAGTAAATGTATATAGCCCTGGTTATTTCCT
This sequence comes from Rattus rattus, assembly GCF_011064425.1. Taxonomy (NCBI): domain Eukaryota; kingdom Metazoa; phylum Chordata; class Mammalia; order Rodentia; family Muridae; genus Rattus; species Rattus rattus. The sequence goes on along the minus strand of NC_046167.1, from coordinate 7,684,408 downwards.
TTCTCAATATTTCCTAGCAACTATAACATCAACATGCTCTCTGGCAATCTTGCACCTCTGTGTGTGTGTGTGTGTGTGTGTGTGTGTGTGTGTGTGTGTGTGTGTGCGTGTGTGTGTGTAAAGAGCTAAGAATACATGAGTATATTATGTGTTTGTGCATATGTGTGTGAGAATGTGTGCATGTATGTGTGTGTGTGTGTGTGTTAAACTGATTTTAGTAACTTCAAGAATCAAAGGAGCTTATGTAATTTATTTCTTAATGAATAAACTAGGAGATTCAGCCTGAAAATTGCTATTATTCAGAAATAACAGAAAATATTATTTAATATTTACCTAAATAAACTATTTATTGGAATACTATATCAACACCCTGATTGATCTTATGTGTTACTATGTCCTTCCCAGTCACATCCCCAATTCCACAGCCTTGTGGCATTGGGATTCACTGTTGATTTTGTTAAATGCCTTAGAAAGTAGGAAATAAGATAGTACTTCTGAAGGACCAGTTGTCAAATTCCTCAGTAATGTTGCAGAGAATCTTTAGAAACACCTGGTAAGCCTAAAACAGCTTCATCTGAAGAGCTGTCGTCGAGAAGACACAGGCAAAATAAATCACGTTTGAAATAAACATAACTGCAGTATATACATTGTAATCTTTTATAATTTTACACCATTATGTTTTAAAGGCTTTAAAGTAATGTTATTCTTTTAGTGCTATTACAAAAATCCTTTCATGTGTCTTTAGTACTATTAGAAAAATTTTAGAGAGATACTGAATAGGTGATTTACTGATTGCAAACCAAATTGCAACGTATTACATTTCATAATATGTTGGTGAACATGAAGGACATAACCAATAAAGACACAAGAAACAGGAGGCTGTTTTGCTTTTAATAATTGTAGAAAATGACAAAGAAAATATGAGAGCATATTAATAAGCTGTAGATGCCATCTGTGGTGTCTGAAAGGGCACACAAAATAATATACGACTCTCAGAAAAGGAAGTATGAATAATACTTCTTTTACTTTTGCTATTTTTCTACAGTGTTAAGTGTCTACACGAACAATGTTATTTCTAGTTGTGGAAAAATGTATATAAAAAGTTCTATATTAAAAGATCATTACTTTATATTTATTACCGTGTGTGTGTGTATGTGTGTGTGTGTGTGTGTATGTGTGTTGTTAAGGATTACATGCAGAACGCTGTATATAGTAAACAAAAGTTTTTGTTTCTTTGTTTTGTTTTGTTTTTAATCTCTGATGTCTATGGCAAGCTTTGAATCACTGTTTTAATTTTTCCCCAAATGAAATTATTCATTGGAATTAATACAAAAAGCTGTGACATAAATGGGGTTACTTTTTATTACTTTAAATCATGCTTTCTAGTTGTTAGTTCAAACAATAATAACCCAGCTTTTGAAACTTTGAGAAATATGAAGTTTGTTCTTCCCCAGCTCTTTTCTCTCCAGGGAAGCGTTAGAGATATCAAGCCTTGTGGATGTTCCATGTTTTTGTTTTCAGTCACATGGTCCTCCTATCACTGTGTAGCACACATACCTATGGCAGGCAAGAAGAGGTCGTCTTGAGTGAGTTGGTCTTGTTCAGTAGCATCTTCCAGTTGTCTCAAATTTCCAGAAAGGAGCGAACAAACACACACAGCACTTTTAGTCTTTCAAGAAGAGAACAGGAATTTTAAATACCTCAGAAACATGGACTAAAACAACTCAGCAGCAGCCTTTATTGAGCACATAAAACTTTCTTCCTACCAGAATCAGTGGCGCATGTCTGTCTTATTTAGTATCAAGAGATAACAAAGTGACAAAGAGAAAAACAAGATGGGGGAGGGGGAGAAGTAAGGAAAGACAGGCAGAAAAGGCAGGAAATGAAAAGTATCTACCAGTTCAGTTCTCCTGAGTACAGGAGAAGTGTTTTTGAGACATTTAAAAAGTGACAAGTTTTAATAAATTCCTTTATAAAATTAATGTTTATTGACTAGAAATCCTGAAAATAGAACATGTTTTCCCTGAATATAGCAATAAAATACAAATATCCTCATAATATGGAGCCCTTACAGTGAGTATATGCTGTGTGAAGTGGAAGATAGAATTTCCATGATTTTTTCCCAGTATTGCGAAATACTCAGCATTCCACAAAAGGGTAAAAATTATTTAACTTTTCTGAAGTCTAGATGATTTCTCTGTCCATCTTCCCTCAGTTGGCACAGTCTGGACAAAAGTCAGATAGGATGTGGTATTAACTTAGATAATTTTCTGCTGACATGTAACAAACCCTCCAGATTCTAATTTAATCAAAGGATGCATTCTTTTTTCATAAAATATGTTTTCTTTATGTGAGTTTTCTGCAATGGAAAGTGGTTTCTGGTTTTCTTTTCCCTCCTTTAAAAAAAAAGGAGGATCTGAGATTTTCCTCAGTAATGAAGGAACAGTTTAGAAGGTTGTAAGGATACAGATGTTTCCAAAACTGTAGAGGAGGTTTTGTGATATTGAACAGTGGGTTATCACATGCTATGAACAGTGGATAATCTCAGGCCACTTATGGTACAGGTGTATACATTTTTGTCAGGAGTCAGATGAGTAGGCAGCAACAGGACATGCCAATGCAGGTTGAAGCACAAGTTTCCCCACAGAGTCCACTCATGGCTGAGATGAAGAATGTCTTCCCACAAGCTCTGGTTAGCCTCAATCATCAATGTAACACAGTCCAGGGTATTCTAAGTAAGGAAGTCTTAATAGCATAGTATAATGGTACATATCTGTAGTCAGAACACATGAGGGCCAAGGCAGGAAGATTGTGACTTCAAGGCCTGCTAAGACTCCACTATGAAATCCTGTCAAAAACAAAATCAACAAAAACCCATAGATCTTTATTTTCCAATACCTACAAAGTACCAGATACTTGAGTTCAAGACCTTCTTAAAGGTGGCCTCCCTTTGAAGGTTCCATTAAAGGAACTGTATAGATGCAGGACGTGTCTTGATTGCATATAGGACAGTCTAGATTACTAATTGATGCCCTGAGGCACAGCCGACTTTCCCTAGGTACCATCCCTCAGGAGGTGGTCCTAGGCTGAGAAGAAACCAAGCAGAGTATAAGGCAGTGAAGCAGCATGTCATGCTCCTCCATGGTTCCTGCCTCAGGTTCCTAACTTGAGTTCCAGTTCTAGCTTCTCTCAATGATGAGTTGTGCCCTGGAAGTAAGTTAAATAAACCCTCCCACCCAGCTGGGTTTGGTCAGTTTTTTGTTTTTGTTGTGTTGTGTTGTGTTGCTTGTTTGTTTTTCATACAGCAAACTCAGACTAAAACTGGAACATCTCAAGTCCATGTCCTTCTCAGAACCTCTGTTTGCAACCTTATGAGGAAATGAGGAAAGTTCTGCAGATGTAATTATAATGAACCTTTGGATGTTATCAAACTGGAGTAGAAGAGACCCTATAAACTAATGTGGCCCATGTCCTTATAAGAAATGTCACACTGAAACAGACACACAATTCCATATGCTGCAATAAGCAGAGCTTGAAAATAATCCGTCAGTTAGAAATCACCTGGATACTTAGCAAAACAAGTATCTAAGAGGAAGACCAGCTTCTTCTATGGAACCTTTAAAGAGAGTCTGACTCTAAGAAGGCCTTGAACTCAAATGTCTGGCCTCTGTAGCTACTATAAAATAAATATCTATGGATTTTAGTTGATTTTGTTTTTGACAGGGTTTTACAAAGGAGCCCTAGAGAGCCTAGAACTCAAGATCTTCCTTGCCCAGCCTCTCAAGTGCTCTGATTAGAGATAAGTGCCACCATTCCACACAATACATGTTATTTAAGCCATGCAAACTGGCACTTTGGTATACCACAGAAGGAGCCCAGTAGAAGCTTCCACTGAGGCTCATGTTAAAATCAAAGGGTAGGTTTAAATCTCCAGTGCACCAATTACTGCCCTTTTGGCTTGATTTTTCTCATCCATGGAAGGAACACAGTCAGGACTTAAGACACTGTCCTTCCTGAACATTAGCATTAACTATTTCAATTGGCAAATGAAAAAGGATAGTTTTAAGCCTGGGAATATCTTTCATGGGACTCTACATATCTAGTCATGCACCGATTGATTTCTTCGTCAGAATATGCTATGTGATGTCCCATCTACTAAATAAGCACTGCAAACATCAAGCTTTGCTGACGGCTTCCAAAAGCCTTAGTCTTCATCTAGCTTGTTCTTATTATTGGAAAGAAAATAGACCTTCAGATACCCACGACAGATTCCAAAGGAAAGAAATATTAGTCCAGGGTATCTCTTTTATCTTGACTTGCTAAATATAAAGGGCCCATAGCTAGCAAGGTGTCAGCAACATAAGAGAATTAGGAGGAATTCATGATGACAAGAAGCTAAGAAAATGTGTGGGGGTGTTTGCTTGTTTGGTTGGCTTTGTTTTAGTTTTATGTTATCGCTGCTGAAAACTCACTAGCTTCACATCCCTGAGTGGAGGCCACATTCTTGTTTCCCATCTACGGTCCTATACATCAGCCCAAGGGATAATTCCAGCTTAGATGTAATCCCAAAATTTAAGTTATTTAAAGACAAAGATCGGTTAGATTCATTCCATATTTTTTATTACTTTTATTCAGTAGGAAGTCAGTAAATGTGTTATATAAATAAACAAGTATTATGAATGAGATGGGAAATGAAAAATGCTAGCAACACTTGAACTGGCATGGAACCTCCCTCCCTACCTCCCTGAGCACTTCCTTTGATTCTATTCTCACTACCATTTGGGGGAGGGGGAGAGCGAGGAAGAGATGTGTAAATTTTCCCATCCTATGTCTGAGTCTCCTGAGTGATAGAAAGAGACAACTCTACTCAAAATTTTGTGACCTGAATCAAGGTTACAACTGTGGCTCTCAAAACAAGTAAATTGGGGAGGAAACCCTTCCTTAGTCTATGGTTTATTCAGGTAAATTCAAGTAAGTTAAGTAACTAGTCTGCAAGTAACTTGCAAGTCTGCAATTCTATGCATATAAAAAATAAGAACACAGAAGGACACAAAGAATAGCATCACAAGGGGACATACAGAGTAGGGTTTAAAGAGCATGGCGTTCAGAGAAGATGGGTACAGGAGGTGTCATTGCAGTTTGGTAAAGAAAACTTCCCATTATCCGGATACTTGTAATGTTAGTCTGTCATTTATCCAATCAATACTATACAGAATCTACTCCTCTCTGCCCTGCATGTGAGTTGGATGACACGTATTAATATAATAATATCTCTTAAGAACTGTGGTAAAACATCAGCCCAATATGTATAAAATTAAACCCAAAATTCAGAATTTTCCCACACTCACACATGTGAGGCATGCAGAAAGGGACAAGCAGCCATGCCCTGGTAATAGAGGCAGGCACAGATCTGTCCTGTAGAGATGTCATGTCTTGCCCCTGGGTCTGAGAGCTATCTGTAAAGATGCTACTGGCTGTCCAGGACTACAGCTGGTGCTAAAATAAAGCAGCCAAGTAGATAAATTAATATAATATACAGTAGAAGAAAATTACCGAAAGATTCTATGACAACTACTAAATTAGTTTTTTACCCTTTAACACAAAGCTTCTGTTATCTCTCTGTGTCCATATAAAAATGATCCCTTCAAAGTTGAACTTTTGTTTTTTCTAGTGCAGCCCCATGCTCTCCCATTTCCATAACTGTAGCCCAATGCATGCCTGGCTAAGAACTCCATGCCCTTTATCTCCTCTTGTGAAAATCCTTCCTTCCTATCAAGGTCAAAGCCAAATCTTGCTTCTTCAAGAATTATCCTTAATCCTCTCCACAGGAAGCTGCACTCCATTTTAGAATCTCTATCTTTAAGTTTGCCATTCCCATTTGTGGAACTGTGCAGTTTAAGACATCCATAGTTCGTTGCTTGACCTGTTAGTTTTACTATTTTTAAATAACCTCATTGTCACTACCCCATTTTTTTTCAATACAAAAATAACAAGGAAGCGTTGCTTTAAGATTGATTAGGAACCATATAAAGTTCAGTCAGCATAGAGAATATGTGTATGGTAGAAATTATACATAAAATCATTTAAAGCCATTTGAACGCATGGCTCAATTTTCAAAGTTTGCATCAGTTGTGACGCATAGATTGGCCTCATTTTAAATTGAATGGTAATGAATGTTCATGATGCTCAAAGAAAAGACTTATCGGACACTCCTAACTCGTTTATTGGATTATAGCAGATTATTAGACTTTAATGGTATTGTGAGAGGGGGCATCATACACTCCTGCTGTCTGTTAGAAAATGGCATTTTCGGCTTACTTTTCAAATGGATTCCTTAGATTTGCAGATAAGAAAACAAGGACCAGAAGCTTTCCATAGACGTGAGAGTCCTGCAGGTTCAAGGGCCCTCACCTCCATCTTGTGCTCAACTTCCTTTGGGAAAGCCTCCTGCCCTGGGAGGATTACTAGCTCGTGTCTTCCTGCTGAGCAGTAGGTAGGAAAGAAATTCTGTCAAATAAGAGGAAGAAATCTCAATGACAACCGTGGAAAAGCCAACCCCAGCGTGAGCTATACTCACTGCATATTTTCATTACGATTTTTCTCATTCTCTACAACACACGTCTTAAGCCTGACTTGTATTCAGAGATTACGAAGCAAACGTTTGTTGATTAAGGAACCACATTAGAACATGACACCACATCACTGAAAAGTTAATGTTTTGTGGGGAAATTTTTCTTCAAAAAGAAAAACAAATGACAATAACAGATGGCTAATTTCTAACTTTTCGAAAGAAACAGAATGGTCATCTTTTTTTTTTTTTTTTACCATGTAAGATCATTTTACTCAGAAAAAGATGAGTTTGTGTAGAAATAGGTGAAAACGGAAAAGGAAAAATAAAACTTGGACTCAACTAAGAATGCCTGTGATTCTCTATTTTTCATTATTATAAACTTCCTCAAAACTAAAAATGTGGGACTGGAGATTGACTAGATTTGACCATAAATGTCAAAGATGTTCAAAGAATTGACAAGGCAGCATCTTGGTCTTCTATGCCAGGTAAAGAGGGTAAAGAGATTCACAGACTTCACCTGTGTTATTTCATGTAGCAGCTGATTCAGTGAGTGTCCCAAAGTGTCTGCTTGCATGGACTGTAGTTTACATCACTCTGCTGAGCCACCTCTCTTGACTAACAATATCAAGGATACGTGTAAATTAATAGAATAAAATAATTCTACCCATATTAATGAACCACTTCTGTTTCTGTTGACAAAGCAAAAGTTAGCGTGACTGAAGTGAGATTATTAAATAGTTATGTAGTTATATTTAATTCTCCAAAATCTGTTTTAAAATATTCATCTCTTTAGTCATTATTTATTTGTTTATTTATTTATTATCTTTTTAATTATCATTTAACTTTTAACTGAGTTAGCTATATCTAGGTAATGCCCTAGTCATCGGTAGTTGTGATATCGCAGTCATTGATTTTGTGTATTTTGTTTTTTTGTTGTTGTACTTATTGTTGATTTTTAATATGCCATGAATCTATGACTTTTTATTATTTCTTTTCTTTTTTTAATATTAGCGGAATGTTAGTAGTAGTTCAGTCATTACACCTGATAGACCCCATAGAAGGCATTTGACTCATTTGGTCCTCCTAAACCTGGTGGAAAAAGGGCTTTCAAAGTGCATATGAAATTGTATACTATTCCTAAAACATACATTACTTTGTATGCCTACATTCTTTCTAGTTGTGTTTGTGGGATATATTAAAGAAGTGGGTTTTCCTTGGCACTCTCAGTTCTTATATAAAAAGAGAAAGATCTCATAATTGACTGGCTTTAAAATGGCTCATAAGATAGAAATGAATGATCTCTAATTTCTAAGTTTAATAATGCCCAACATCATATGTGACCAATGCCACAACACACACACACACACACACACACACACACACACACACACACATCACCAGGCAAGGAATTGTAGCATCATATAGAAGTGATAAAGCAACAAAGAGTCTGTCATCCACTGGAGTCTCTCTGGATTGTTACTCTCATGTCAGGAAGGAAATGATTGAACTTTCAACCCACCATGGGCAGAATTTTATGTAAATTTTATCAGCTTTGCATATATTTTAGATAATTTTGGGTTTCTGAAGACAGAATATTTGTCATGTGTATCATCATCTTAGAAGAAAATCCTGTCTGTTGGTGGTAAATACCCATGTTAAGTACAAATGGTGGAGAAAGGTACTTCTAATGGGTTCTGTTCTTTAGCACTTGGTTTCCTTTCTGGTTTGCCACCTGTGTATGTGTCAGGAGAAAGAGGATTCCTAAAATAGGTCACCTAAGGCTTCCCCACCGCTTGAAGTCACCGTGTTTATGACACTCATCACCAATGCCACATTCTCCACTATAAAATGTCCCGACTAGATAACTTTACAGTTCCATGTACAGATGTGCTCCTCCACAAATGTGCGTTCACTGTCGCTTATGATCACACACATATTGCCTGCAAGGATGTTTGTATGCATGTGCCCTTCTGTAGGCTTGCTCCAGTCTTTATGTAGGCTTTATCCTTGTCTGGGCATGACTAGTCACTGTGAAAATACTTCATATGTTATTTGGCAGCTGTTCTCAGATCCCTTTCAGATTCCATGTGGGACCTAACCTATGGAAAGTTTACATTTTTCTTCATTTCTCCATTTTCTCTCCATCTTTTGACTTTTCACTAAGATACAGGCTAAAGACCAGACAGAGAAGCCACTAACACATGTGCCCTACTCATTCTCAGAATAGCTCAGTAGATGTCAGTAATCTCCTATTACCCACAGTCAATGTAAAAGACAAATTCTGTCTTTCCAGGAATGTGTAAGCTATTAGATTTATGAAACAAAATAACAGACCAAACTACCTTCTTATAAGAGATGAATACTCTGAAAATGAAGTCATTATTTGTATTAATTATGGCAGGAAATATTACCATATATCCAAAAAATCCAAAGTTATCACAAGTGAAGAGTTTTTATGAATTATGACTAAAAACTATAATATCCCCACATAAGTTTATAGAATATTTTACTGTTGGTGGTATAATAGCCCCAAGATAATAACCAACTTAAAATCACTTTCCTGTATATTTCAATAAGCGATTCTCCCAACTAATACACCAGTATGGTCATATCTACAAATGCATTAATTTTTTATTTTCAGAACTGAACTTTCATGTAAAAAGCTTCCTGTCAACTCAATCGATGTTGTTTTCTCTAAAATATTTATCTCATAGATAGAAACTCATTGGGTTACCCTTGGGCATCATGGGATTGTAAAGAATGTCTATGAAACTTATGACAATGTCCCACTGATTGTCATTATGAAATAATTTTACTGTGAAGAATATGTTTCTACTGTTATCTAGGGATAAGTGACCAATAAAACTTAGCACTCTAAGTAGAGTTCCCAGCATCAAGATAGGGCAAATATTGGGTGAGTATATTGTGTTAAAAGACCTTTGCATTACATATCTATATCTATATGTCTTCTTTGTCCGTTATTATTACAGTATATTTAGTCAAATGGAATAGTCAGTTGGGCAATGTGCAATTAATATTTAAAGCATTGAATTGTTATTCATCAGTAGAAAAATATATTGAATTCATCGCCTCAGTTCTACCTGTGTAAAGGGATGCCACTATTTTCTCAAAGAAAAGGGAATCATTTTTCTCTCTCTAACTTGGAATTTCCAAATTCTATGTAAAATTAAAGCTCTAATTGATCAAAGATACTGTTCAGGTGCTAATTACTGAAGGAGAGCAATTGAAGTTCCCTGATGAGTCTATATATGTTGCTTCCCAATGCCTATTCTTCTGAACCCATTTGCTGTTGGAGCAGAAGACAGCTGAGAGTCACGTGTTTGCTATACTTTGCAACAGAGATAATGGTGGCTCCTTATATACAGCTTCAGATCATATTTGACAATTTCCACCTTTGGCACTCCATTACCAAAAAACATACTTGGTAGGAACACAAATAACAGAGAATAACTTACTTTCCTACATCCATGAATTAACTCTGACATACAAAGCATAAATCAACTGCCACCTAAAGATGAGATTATTGTATAATAATTATTGATTTCAAATCATTCGAAACTCATGATCCTCCTTTTGAGAAACATCACAGCTTATTAGCTATGGGTTTATGGGTTAATTCTCTTCCCCCTCCTGCCTTCAGGACTATATGTTACATTTGAGGTATCACAGCTTCAGAACACCCTTGATTCACATAATACATAAAATCATGTAAAAATGAATCAAAATTTCTCATTTCTCTCTTACAGTCTCTATGCCTTTGTGCCTCTCTGTCAGTATCTCTGTCTCTCTGTCTCTGTCTCTCTCTCTCACACACACAAACATTTCAAAGTATCTCTCTTTATGTATTACTCTCTTTAAATGTTTCTATTTTAACTATACTCCATCATGTTCTAAAGGATACTCTCAACATAGAACATGCTGTTTTCCTTTAACATAAGCCATAGTCTTCACTATAAGAGTGTGCCATATTCTCTTGAGAAATATCTCTCTAACATAATGCCTGTTCAAGGGAACTCATTATAGTTAAAATTGATCTGACGTGGCTTCCCTTCTGCTTCCATTGTCCTTGAACCTCAGTGCCATTAGTTTAATTAATCTGACGAAGCCCATTGTTGGACCTAGTGAGACAAGAAACAAAGAAATAGACAAGCACACATTACATTTACTAAAGCATCATCTGCTTCTAAGGCCAAATCTCTACTTTTCCAAGAGGACTTGGAGAGATTCAGAACATAGAGATTTCAAGAGGGAAATATTAGATATGAGCTAAATATTGGGCTCTTTATTGGTAACCATACACACAAATACACACATAAAGCTCAGCACCAGCATTGGCATTTACACTGACATCAGTGTATATAGGATGTTCTTGTGGAATGCATAGCCATACATATAAGACTTATGTAGAAAAGAAGTATTACAGTAAACGCAAGTAGAATGTATAAAGATCTACTCTATGCCCTATGTGTGATTGGGTTCCTCAATTATAAGGTTCATTTGTTATAACCAATGAGATTACTCTATATTGACACCTCATTGTCACCCAAAGTTTATACTGTAAATTAGGGTTCACCCCAGCACTGACCTTGGTGTTGATAATTCAGTGTATTTTGACAAGTGGGCATTACTGCATGATATGGAGTATTTTTATTGCTGTAGAAGCCCCATGGTTCTGTCTCTCCCTTCCTTCTTATTTGACTGTCTCCAGCACTCCCGGAAGTCACTGTATCACAGCCCTGCCTTTTCCCAAACGTCATGAAGTTGAAGCCATGCACCGTATGGCTTCATGAAATTATCTTCTTTCATTTGCAGTAGGAATTTAAGTTAGTACTTAGTCTTTTCAATGGGTAAAAAGGGAACAGTTAGTGATATTACTGTGAAATGAGAAGTTTTAACTCAATTATATGACTCTATAATCATTTCCCATAATCAATTCATTAAAATTTTAATTTTAGGGAAAAAACTTTTCTAATTGTCAAATGTTCTTAACGTATGCACGCAAAAGATTACATTCAGGATTAAAGGTGAGCCAAGTGTTTCTTGCAGAAATTTTAGTTTCATTTGAACACTGATAAAAGTCATATATACATACATATATGAATGGTAAAGAAATTCTGTACTAAAGTGCAGAATTTACATTAAGATAAAACAAGAAACAGAAGTATTGAGATAACTGAGAAGGGCCTCTAACTCAGAGCCTACCTAGACTCCCATGAGAAATGAAATTTCATGTTCTTCCTGGATCAAAAGTATTTCAGTGGAAAAGTTGAGAAAGAATTCAGAGGAGGTTCGATTTTAAACAAGAAATGTGTTGATAGTTGGCTATGCTTTAGATCAGGGTCCCCGGGAGGCCAACTCTACGGGCATATTGCTGCTGAGAAAGTTCATTGGAGAAATCTCCCAGGAAACTCAGATAAGCCAGAGAAAGAGTACTGATTATCAGAAGAACTGATTGGAGTCCAGCAGAGCTGGGGGTTGACAGGTGACTTGTGACAATGCTGTGGTGAGCTCTTAAGATGCACTAGCCCTTCAAGATGTGGCATAGGTCTATGGCAAGGAGAGGGGCTCTGCAAAACTATACCTTTCCATCATTACAGGTCCAGTGATATTGCCAGAGCACATCGTCAACACCCTTTAATACTTTTACTACATTTATTTATTCTTTGTGTGTCTGTGCGTGCGCGCGTGCGCGCGCACGCACACACACACACACACACGGACATGTCTCAGTGAAAATAAAACACAACTTGATATAATTGTTTCAAACTCAAGCCATCAAGCTTGGAAGCAAGTACCCATATCTGCTGAGTCATCATCCCCAGAAATACCCCTTTTAAAGAATATAGCTTCTGAGAGTAGATAAGGCATATCTACTATGTGATATCTTTTATCACATCTATATCTTGTATACATTTAATAATTCATGATTTAAAATTGATTTATTTAAATTTTTACCATTTCATAATCATGTAACAATAAATATTCCCTGGACTGATTCAGTCCTGGACACAAACAAAGCATCACTATGCTTTGCTCTCTTTTGCAGGACCAGCCTTACCACAGCCATCACTGTGTGAAGAAGGCCAGTTTGCCTGCATCTACGCACTCCAGTGTGTCGCTGCCTCAGAGAAGTGTGATGGGAAAGAAGACTGTATGGACGGATCTGATGAAATGGATTGCTCTCTCAGACCCTCTCATCAACCATGCAGCAATACAGAATTCCAATGCTTCGGAAGTCAGTGTATCCCATCTCTCCTGCTATGTGACGGAGTGGCTGACTGCCACTTTAAGGATGATGAATCCAGCTGTGGTGAGTTCTTTGCACGAACTAAGTGTCCAGGAAGAATTTCAGTTTGAAAACCATAGTGTTTGACAGGCTAAGACGAGTTTTCCCATAGCCATATTATCTATATGCTATTATCATATCCCATAGCAATATGTTTGTATCTTATGTTGCTAAAACAAACCCTGTTGCTCTTGAGTTCCATGTCTAGAAAGGCTGAATCTGTGGTTACACTAACTTTTGTTATCTTTCTCTTATTTTTTTGTCCAGTTAACTCTAGGTCTTTCTCTATTTCTTATCTTTTAAACACAGTTGTGGAAATGTTTGAAGTAGTATATTCATAATTTATTTCTATCATAAATGTTAAGAAAATTGGCCCAAGTCAGAATAATTGGCCCAAGACAGATAATTATAATAAGCACACACACACACACACACACACACACACACACACACACACACATGGGTTTAGGACCAAAAAATTACACTAGTAGATATTCTTTTGACTTAGTTAAGGTTTTACTGCTGCAAACAGACACTATGACCAACGCAACTCTTATAAAGACAACTTAATTGGGGCTGGCTTACCGGTTCAGAGGTTCAGTCCATTATCATCAAGGCTGGAACATGGCAGCATCCAGGCAGGCATGGTGCAGACAGAGCTGAGATTTCTACATCTTCATCTGAAGACTGCTAGACAATGATGGCTTCCAGGCAGCTAGGATGAGGTTCTTTTTTTTTTTTTTTTTTTTTTTTTATTAACTTGAATATTTTTATATACATTTCGAGTGTTATTCCTTTTCCGGTTTCGGGCAAACATCCCCCCCTCCCCTTCCTTATGGGTGTTCCTCCCACCCTCCCCCATTGCCGCCCTCCCCGCAACAGTCTAGTTCACTGGGGCTTCAGTATTAGCAGGACCCAGGGCTTCCCCTTCCACTGGTGCTCTTACTAGGATATTCATTGCTACCTATGAGGTCAGAGTCCAGGGTCAGTCCATGTATAGTCTTTAGGTAGTGGCTTAATCCCTGGAAGCTCTGGTGGCTTGGCATTGTTGTACATATAGGGTCTCGAGCCCCTTCAAGCTCTTCCAGTTCTTTCTCTGATTCCTTCAACGGGGGTCCTATTCTCAGTTCAGAGGTTTGCTGCTGACATTCGCCTCTGTATTTGCTGTATTCTGGCTGTGTCTCTCAGGAGCGATCTACACTTCTGCACTTCTTTGCTTCATCCATCTTGTCTAATTGGGTGGCTGTATATATATGGGCCACATGTGGGGCAGGCTCTGAATGGATGTTCCTTCAGTCTCTGTTTTAATCTTTGCCTCTCTCTTCCCTGCCAAGGGTATTCTTGTTCCCCTTTTAAAGAAGGAGTGTAGCATTCACATTTTGATCATCTATCTTGAGTTTCATTTGTTCTAGGCATCTAGGGTAATTCAGGCATTTGGGCTAATAGCCACTTATCAGGTGAGGCAGGAGCCCTGCCTGAGACACCGCCGGAACCTGAAGGAAACAGACCGGATAAACAGTTCTCTGCACCCAAATCCCGTGGGAGGGAGAGCTAAACCTTCAGAGAGGCAGACACGCCTGCGAAACCGGAAGAGACTGCTCTCTACACACATTGCTGATTCCAGAGGAAAACACCGAGGCCATCTGGAACCCTGGTGCAGAGGCTCCCGGAAGAGGCAGCGAGATCTTCCCGGTTGCTGCCACACAGAGAGCCTGTGGGCAGCAACCCGAGCGAACTTGAGCCTCGGGACCACAGGTAAGACAAACTTTTCTGCTGCAAGTGACCTGCCTGGTGAACTCAAGACACAGGCCCACAGGAACAGCTGAAGACCTGTAGAGGGACAAACGAAAGCAGAACACTCTGTCCCCATAACTGGCTGAAAGAAAACAGTAAAACAGGTCTACAGCACTCCTGACACACAGGCTTATAGGACAGTCTAGCCACTGTCAGAATTAGCAGAACAAAGTAACACTAGAGATAATCTGATGGCGAGAGGCAAGCGCAGGAACACAAGCAACAGAAACCAAGACTACATGGCATCATCGGAGCCCAATTCTCCCACCAAAACAAACATGGAATATCCAAACACACCAGAAAAGCAAGATCTAGTTTCAAAATCAGATTTGATCATGATGCTGGAGGACTTCAAGAAAGACGTGAAGAACTCCCTTAGAGAACAAAGAAGCCTACAGAGAGGAATAAAAAATCCCTGAAAGAATTCCAGGAAAACACAATCAAACAGTTGAAGGAATTAAAAATGGAAATAGAAGCAATCAAGAAAGAACACATGGAAATAACCCTGGATATAGAAACCAAAAAGAAGAGACAAGGAGCTGTAGATACAAGCTTCACCAACAGAATACAAGAGATGGAAGAGAGAATCTCAGGAGCAGAAGATTCCATAGAAATCATTGACTCAACTGTCAAAGATAATGTAAAGCGGAAAAAGCTACTGGTCCAAAACATACAGGAAATCCAGGACTCAATGAGAAGATCAAACCTAAGGATAATAGGTATAGAAGAGAGTGAAGACTCCCAGCTCAAAGGACCAGTAAATATCTTCAACAAAATCATAGAAGAAAACTTCCCTAACATAAAAAAGAGATACCCATAGGCATACAAAAGCCTACAGAACTCCAAATAGATTGGACCAGAAAAGAAACACCTCCGTCACATAATAGTCAAAACACCAAACGCACAAAATAAAAGAAAAGAATATTAAAAGCAGTAAGGAAAAAGGTCAAGTAACATATAAAGGCAGACCTATCAGAATCACACCAGACTTTTTGCCAGACACTATGAAGGCCAGAAGATCCTGGACTGATGTCATACAGACCCTAAGAGAACACAAATGCCAGCCCAGGCTACTGTATCCTGCAAACTCTCAATTAACATAGATGGAGAAACCAAGATATTCCATGACAAAACCAAATTTACACAATATCTTTCTACAAATCCAGCACTACAAAGGATAATAAATGGTAAAGCCCAACATAAGGAGGCAAGCTATACCAAGAAGAGGCAAGAAACTAATCGTCGTTTGGCAACAAAACAAAGAGAAGAAAAGCACACAAACATAACCTCACATCCAAATATGAATATAACAGGAAGCAATAATCACTATTCCTTAATATCTCTCAACATCAATGGCCTCAACTCCCAATGAAAAAAACATAGATTAACAAACTGGATATAACGAGGACCCTGCATTCTGCTGCCTACAGGAAACACACCTCAGAGACAAAGACAGACACTACCTCAGAGTGAAAGGCTGAAAAAAACTTTCCAGCAAATGGTCGGAAGAAGCAAGCTGGAGTAGCCATTCTAATATCAAATAAAATCAATTTTCAACTAAAAGTCATCAAAAAAGATAAGGAAGGACACTTTATATTTATCAAAGGAAAAATCACCAAGATGAACTCTCAACCTAAATATCTATGCCCCAAATACAAGGCACCTACATACGTAAAAAAGAAACCTTACTAAAGCTCAAACACACATTACCTCACACAATAATAGTAGGAGATTTCAACACCCTACTCTCATCAATGGACAGATCATGGAAACAGAAATTAAACAGAGACGTAGACAGACAAGAGAAGTCATGAGCCAATGGACTTAACGGATATTTATAGAACTTTCTACCCTAAAGCAAAAGGAAATACCTTCTTCTCAGCTCCTCATGGTACTTTCTCCAAAATTGACCATATAATTGGTCAAAAAACGGGCCTCAACAGGTACAGAAAGATAGAAATAATCCCATGCATGCTATCGGACCACCACGGCCTAAAGCTGGTCTTCAATAACAATAAGGGAAGAATGCCCACATATACGTGGAAATTGAACAATGCTCTACTCAATGATAACCTGGTCAAGGAAGAAATAAAGAAAGAAATTAAAAACTTTTTAGAATTTAATGAAAATGAAGGTACAACATACCCAAACTTATGGGACACGATGAAAGCTGTGCTAAGAGGAAAACTCATAGCGCTGAGTGCCTGCAGAAAGAAACAGGAAAGAGCATATGTCAGCAGCTTGACAGCACACCTAAAAGCTCTAGAACAAAAAGAAGCAAATACACCCAGGAGGAGTAGAAGGCAGGAAATAATCAAACTCAGAGCTGAAATCAACCAAGTAGAAACAAAAAGGACCATAGAAAGAATCAACAGAACCAAAAGTTGGTTCTTTGAGAAAATCAACAAGATAGATAAACCCTTAGCCAGACTAACGAGAGACACAGAGAGTGTGTCCAAATTAACAAAATCAGAAATGAAAGGGAGACATAACTACAGATTCAGAGGAAATTCAAAAATCATCAGATCTTACTATAAAAGCCTATATTCAACAAAACTTGAAAATCTGCAGGAAATGGACAATTTCCTAGACAGATACCAGGTACCGAAGTTAAATCAGGAACAGATAAACCAGTTAAACAACCCCATAACTCCTAAGGAAATAGAAGCAGTCATTAAAGGTCTCCCAACCAAAAAGAGCCCAGGTCCAGCAGGTTTAGTGCAGAATTCTATCAGACCTTCATAGAAGACCTCATACCAATATTATCCAAACTATTCCACAAAATTGAAACAGATGGAGCACTACCAATTCCTTCTATGAAGCCACAATTACTCTTATACCTAGGATGAGGTTCTTATAGCCTACGCTCACAGTGATACACCAACTCCAACAAGACTAAGCCTCCTAATACTACCACTTCCTGGGCCAAGTATATAGAAATCACCACCCCCTTCGTTAAGAGTTCATGGTTTTTCTTATGAGCTCTCACATGCCTCCTACTGGTAGTTGTCTGTCCCTGTATTCCCTCCTTCACACCCATCATCCCTGACCCTCCCCCACTTTGCCCTCCAGCTTTAGCATCCTCTGTCTCTATATAGCTGTATATTCTATTTCCCTTCCTTGGGAGATTGTCCTCCTCTTAGCCCCTCACTCTTTACTTGCCTCATTATTTCCTCCTTGCAAAGGAAATACTCATTTTCTGTAGTAGAGTCTCACTTTGTAGGTTAACTATGCTTAAGTGTATGTGCCAAGATCAGCTAAAATCAAATGAACTCAATGATACTTGCAGACTTTTTGTCTCATAATGCTTTTTTGGGCTTTATTTTTTATCTTGCTGTTCTTTTCTAGTATATCATGGCTTCCTATATTGTGTTTCCATGCTTTTTTGTTTTTTGTGTGTAGGTATGTAGGGATGTATGCGACTGTGTGTCCTTCTCGTGAATTCTTTGTGTTATTGTGCTGTTTTATTTTTAAATTCTGATTTGTTTGCCTGTTTGTTTTCTAACATAAGAGATAAAGAAGTCACAGAGACATCTGGATAAGGAGGTGAAAGGTCCAGGAAGAGTTGGGAAGACCAGAATCACGATCAGAATATATTGTATGAAAAAATATTTTCAATAAACAGGAGCTCATGCTGTGTTTAATATTAATGATTATCTAATCCCAGTAGAATTCAAAAGTCACTAACATCCTACTTATTTATTTGCTTAGTTCTTCATTTGCTTTCTACATTATATTTTTTGAAGTCCATAAAACATAACAGCAAGAACAGTTTTCATATTAAGAACTGTCATTTAGAGATAGAACTATATGAAAGAACGAAGGAATGAAGGATGCAGGGCTTAGTGATCAGCTAGGCATCCAGAAATATGATTATTGGGAAAGGGGAGAAATAAATGAAATGGTGGAACACAGCCTCTGTGAATTAAAGTCTTAAGACTCACGTCGGTGAAGTTGTTTCTCTGCCTTAAACCTGATGATTGTTCTGCTGTCTTTCTTTCCTTGGTTTTCCTCTCTGTGATAAAACAAAAAAAACAAACAAAAACAAAACATGCCAGGTCTTGGTCTTGTAATATATTATTATTGGTGAAGTAAGCAGAGGGAGATGATTCCGGATAAACCTTGCCAGCTTACTTCTTGCTGTTCCCATCAGAGATCTAATGTAATTTGGCTGACAGAAATAATATTATGTTCAATCTGGTTGTCTGATGTTTGGCTTTAAGGTAGAATGCTATTTAAAGAAGCTTAGAAGAGTATAATATCCTCATGATTTCAGATGTTCATTAGAAACATAGCTTCAGAGTAGTTGGTTACTGGAAATTCTCTTCCTGAAGGGAGTCCACATGAGGACCAGATAAGGAATAAAATGCTACAATAAGCAGCACAGAATAGAAGTGTTTAAGGAGCACAGTTTGCCAAATATTTCAAGACATTTTGTAAAATTACAATGTTGTTGTGTAAAATGTAATTATTTCATTTCTTCACAGACCAATAAGCACCCTTGTTGACCCTATATCTTGTACTGGGCATCATGCTGGGCGCTTTTATGGTAACTTGTCACAAGCTAAAGTCATCTGGTGGAGGGAACTTTAGGGAAATTGCCTCCATAAGAGCCAACTGCAGGGCATTTCTTTTTTTCTTTTCTTTATTAATTTATTTATCCACTTTATATTCTGATCACAGTCCCCCCTTCCTCTCAGTCTCACCCTCACATGACACCCTCTTCACCCTTCTGCTTCTCCTCTGAGAAGGGAAGTCCCCACATGGGTACCAACCTGCTATAGCACATGTAGTATGCCCATACTTTCCATGTGAGGTCAGACAAGACAGCCTCGCTAGGTGAAAGGGATCCATAGGGAGGCAAAAGTGTCAGAGACAGTCTCCAATCCAATTGTTAGGGGACACAGGAGACCAAACTGCACATGTGTTACATATATGTAGGGTTCCTAGGTCCAGGAAGTGCATACCCTTTGCTTGATGATTTAGTCTCTGTGAATCTCCATGGACCCTGGTGAGTGCATTTTCATAGCTAATGTTAGGAGGGGAGCCTCCATCCTATTGCCCTGAGTTCTATAAGAAAGCAGGCTAAAAATTCATGATGAGCGAGTCAGGAAGCAGCACTCCTCTGTGGCCTCTGCATCAGCTCCTGCCTTTAGTTTCCTTCTCCATTTGAGTTCCTGTCCTGACTTCCTTCAATAATGAACAAAAATATGGAAATGTAAACCAAATAAACCCCTTCTTCCCTAGCTTGCAATTTTGGCCATGATGTTCTATCCTAGCAATAGAAGCCCTAACTAAGATGTCATATGGTACTTTTTGTGTGTTGTTTTTAAAATTTCTGGTGCACACACATAAATCTGAGGTTCCTCTTCATATTTCGTCTCTTGGACCCCAATGGACTACTTTGAAGACTTCTGTTTTCTATAATGGAGACTACTATGGAAATAATTGTAAAACTTATGTGATAAAAATTATGAATGATTTAGAATACTACTAGGTAAAATAAAAAAATATTTCAGAATGACTGACATTCTCTATTTAGGTTTAGTGCCATAGTGACAGCTGTGAAAATAGGGAAAACAGGAAGTCCTTTGGGAAGATCATGACCATGGCGTCATTTTTGGATGTGTTGTTCATGGAAATGAATGTTCGAAGTGTGTTTGAAAATGTATTCACAGAGATCAAAAGAAAAACACAGGACATAGAAGCATTCCTGCCATCAGCATATAATAAGTAATGCTGAAGGTATGGATGAGATAAAATAATAATTTTTTTAAAAAGCTAGACAAAATCTAAAGGAACACCTGAACTATAAATCAATCAATCAACCAATCAATCAATAATCAATAAAATAATCATTGTTCACCTAAAAGCAGAAGGGGTATTATGAATAGTCATGAAGGGGACAAACAACAAAGAATGTGGCAAGAGTAGGAAGGGAGAGGGAAGCAGTTGATAAGTACACATAAAATATTATATTGAAGACCTAAAGAGATTGCTCAGCAGTTCTCTGAGGAATGCAGTTTCCATACCATGTAATACACTTGCATGAGTTTGGTTCCTGGCACCCACATGGGGCAGCTCACAATGGCCTAGAGCCCCAGGTGCCCTCTATGGCCACCATGGACATCTGTATTCACAAGTGCATAAAGCCTTCCATAGGCACAAATGAATATGATGATTTCCTAAAGTATTTTAAATACTCATTACTATATATGCTAGCTTAACATTGATTTAACAAAGGAAGCATTGAAAGATACTGGGAAGACATGATTGTAGAGGCAGAAAATCTTCCCTTTCTTGTCCTCCAAGACCCATCTGGGCCTATGAATTAAACTGTAAAATGGGTTGGCAGGAATAAAAAGTTTTGTATGACTCAGATATGCCATACAAAGTAAAAAGTCAGAAGAAGCAGTCTAGTCAAGGGTTTATAAACAGGAGTGGACACATAGTAAACTATAAAGGTGGCAGTTGTGGGAGGCTTTACATAACTATGCTGTAATTATGTTCAATTTATATCGAGCCTTTTATTGGACTAGAAAGGGGGAAATGTTGTTTTGTCTTTTACTGTTTATTGTTATACTAAGTGTGGGTCCCCAAGATGTGGAATCTACACATAGCCCCTGTGACCCTGCTCTCAAGTTAACTCTGATTGGTAAATAAAGATCCCAACAGCCAATAACCAGAAGAAGAGACATAGATGGGGTTGAGGTTTGTGGACTTGGGGGTTGTGGGTGGGGGAAGAGGACAAGATGGAGAAGGTGCAAGAGGAAGAAGGAGAAACAGTCATGGGTTAGAAGTCAAGAGAGCATGGCCATGAGAGCTGCCCAATGGAGCTAAGAGCAGCCCAGATTAAACATAGTAATAACTTGTAGTTGTTGACAGAAAAGTAGATTGTAACAGCATGGAGGGTAGGCAGCTGTCCAGCTCTTGTGTTGTTTCAGGCTTATTGTAAAATAAAGGCTCTCTCTCTCTCTCTCTCTCTCTCTCTCTCTCTCTCTCTCTCTCTCTCTCTCTCTCTCTCTCTCTCTTTTGTGTGTGTGTGTTTCATCCAGGAACATAAATGATTTAAGGTGGGGTAGAAATCCTGGGTAGGATTAAATAATTACTAAAACACCAGAGATATCCTAACAGCATCTCTACAGCATTATTTTGCTCTCAGCTTCTTGCCCTAGAAAATGGTGGTGTAGCCTTTTTCTCCTTTTATGGGGAGTGACTTGCACAGGACACTTTTACCTAATGCTATTAAGAGGCCAAAGTGATCTCCCAACTGCTGTTCTCCAAGGATCTTTTCTAAAACAGTAAATGTGCAAGAGAGGTATATTTTAACCCTTTCATGGTCAGAGACAAAGGAGAAAACAAAACAGAACTATGATATTAAATAGGCTCTGTGGTGATCCAGGAGAAAGCCAGAGAGAGTAGGCCAAACAACAGATGAATTCAATAGTTCTGTAAAGGGGTCTACTCGCTAGTACTTGACTCCAGATTGATTGACTTCTGTGAATCATGTGCACTAGAAAACAGGTCCTTGGCACTAAAACTGATCCTGGTCTTCTCGCTTCGCTTCTTATGGCTATGACTTCCTGTAAGCCAGTGAGCTTTGGTTTAAAATGGCTCTAATAGGGGCAGCTGAAGAGGAAGCCTTGGTTTCAGGCTGCTGTCCCAATGTAAAACCCATTTATTCTGCTTGCTTCTGGGACATAGAAGCTGGCAGGTTTGGGTCTTTGGTCCGATTTCTATATTCTGGGCCCATATTAATGCAAATCCTTGCTGGTGTTCATGCTGATCTTTCTTGTGAGTCCTTTTATTGGTTGCTCTTCTCTTTGGTATTGTTACATGTCTGGAATGTATGTGAGAATCTGTCAAACCATGACCTAATACACCATTTTGCTAGAAAGATTGTGTCGTATTCCAAACCATGAATTAGGAGTCATAGCAATCTATACTTCCCTACTTGCCCTGCTTTGCTGAGTTTTAGAGTTCCTAAAAAGATACATCAAAGTCAGGACTGGTCAGTCAGCACTTCTCAAAATGTAACTTATTTCTATAAAAACCATTTCCTTTGTATCTGATTTAATTAATACAACCATACACATTATCTTTTGAAACACCTTAGTTAAATTCTTTTAAAAAAGTAATAGAGAAAGACATTCATTGCACAAGAACAAAGACAATTAACTCAGTCTGTTAAAAGCGAATTGATAGGTTGTATGTGTGTGTGTGTGTGTGTGAGAGAGAGAGAGAGAGAGAGAGAGAGAGAGAGAGAGAGAGAGAGAGAGGAAGAGAGAGAGAAAGAGTGAGAGAGAGATCTGGAAAACAGATCACTAAATATGGATCTTACACAGATTTTTGTCAACTATGCTATACTATATTCCCTACTGGAAGTACAATCAATAAAGAAAAATTATTTGAGATGATTCATCTAATTTAGTTTTGAGAGTTTTTTAATCAAATTTTAATGTGAACTTGGACATGATAAATGGTGTTTTCAGCATATGTATGTCCATAGCCCAAGCACACTGGCTCTGAAAAATCGCGTCAGTACTTTATATTGAGAAACCCTTTCTAAGGTGCTGAAATATCAGTTCACACCAATATCTATTATTGAATTTCCAGTAAATGTAAGATACTCTACTTAGCACGTACAGTAAGGAGCAGAGAGAAAAATTTATTATAAATGAGAAGGCAGAGCTGAAATGGAAAGAAAATAATAACACTGTAGCTCAAAAGAATAAAAACGGAATATATGACAAGCCTTAGTCAACAAAGCATTAGTATCAGTAACATACACAAAAGCAGAATTGGACATACAGTGCTTTCTAGAACATAATCCAGTCTCAAAGACAGAAAAGCAACTTAAGAGGAAGAGACAAGAAGATGATGAATTCTTGGCTACACTGATCTGTTTAGATAGATTTTCTCAAAAATATAATTCTTTCTGTGTAAATATGTCTAAACGAGTGAAATCTTAAAACGTGTTTTAAATTATGGTACTTACGAAAGGATCATTTAGCTGAGTGGGTATAAAATGTAAAGATCAAAAATCATTAAGTTAAGTGATAGTTCAGATGAGATAAAAATGAGAAAGTCTTGAATCCTATGCTGAGATGGATAGCTGAATATCTGGTGGAAAGAAGGAGTGATTTTTTTCCAAAGGGTTAAATCATTATATCATATACAATAGTAAATAAATTATACTCCAAGCCAAACAAAATAGAAAACAGAAATTTTCTACTTTCAGAAAGAGGCAGATATGATTGTGTATGAATGTATCTGTATATTTATTTAATGTATGAATATGTGCACACAGTATTTTTAAGTACAGTTTTTAGTTTCTGTGGCTTTTATATGCTCTCACATTATAGTTAAAGAATATTCATAAACATCCTTTAGAAGTAGGCAAAAATAGTGAGCGTAGCTAGTGTAGTATTAATTGGCATTCATAAAGTGAAGAATACTGTACCGAATATAGAAAATGACATTACATTGATTTTCTATAACAATAAATGCTCATGCAATGAAGGAAACACTCCAAAATCAGTCCAAATATAACCAGGAAGTTTACAGAAAATTTCGGTTTCTAAATGTCTCATGAGCAGTATTTATCTTCTGCCATATTCTTTTTCAAGCATCATGCTTTAATGTATGTGGCCATACTTATGCCAATCTATCATCTTAGAGCTTGATATGCCTACTACCGCAACCCTAAGTAACATAAATTATCTCATACATGCAACTAACTCACTGGCTAGATATTGCTTTAGAAAATAAGCAGTATATGAATGGTTCATCAGAATGATTTTTCTGAAAGAACAAAATTTTAATTGGCTATAATTGCATAAACACAAAAAGAACTAGGGACCTGGGTCAGTAGAGGAATGTATGCGTAATTTATGGGACTTGCTGGGTTCGAATGAGTGTGCTAGTGGGAAGAAAGGAGAAGACGGAGAGAGGCAGAGTAGAGCAATTCAGTGTCTCTCTTTTAAACAGCATTTTATTACCTCTTTGAGAACTTCTTATAGTGTATTTTGAACATGTTCACTGTCTTCCCCAACTCCCTCTCTAACTTTCCTCTCCTCCTTACCTACACAACTTTGAGTTACTGCCCCCACCCAAGAAAGTATATTTTTATTTTTCAAATAGTCTTAGGGGTGGTGTTTGTCCTGGAGTGTGGTTGACTCACTAGGTGATATATCACCAAAGAAAATAGATTCTCCCTCCCTTAGAATCCATCATGTGCCAGTATTGATGGCATTTAATGCTCATTCCCAGGGTCTGTACTGGGAATTTGTGTAGCTTGAGCTTGCATTGGTCTTGTGCAAGTGTTCGATTTGCTGTGACCTCATAGGTACAACCCTCCTGTTGTGTCTAAGACCTAAGTATTTTTAATAGCAAAGTTAAAAAAAAGTTAGACATGGGCTATTAGGGTGAAAACTATAAATAATGCATTGTATATGCAAATCTAGCACAGAGCAGTACAGACTTGTATTTTGTCCTGGAGTTAAATCTAACCATGATTTTTATTGAAATATCTCAACAGTTTATTGTTTTGTGTAACTTTGAAATAAGTTAATGATCCAAGAATAATAATTTATTGTGTGTGCATTGTGTAGACGACCATATTCATTTTATACATTATTTCCAGACCTCTATAAGGTGAATTTAGTTACCAGTATTTTAAGGTAGAATAAACCAATCATGACTATTATAAGAAGAGCTAGCTGATTCAGATGACTAATCTGCAGGCTACCACTGACAAGTAAAAATACTGATATTATAGCTGACCTGACTTATAGGCAGTAATGAAATATATTGATAAAGGATGATCTTTGGAAAGATTCATTTTACACCACCAAAAGTACCACTCTCATGAGACCCATCAGTGACTAGTAAGAAATATGTCAACTTGCTGTGTTCCAGTCTTCCTCTTACATCTCTGTCTAGCATGGGTGGGTCATATATACATATATAACAAACTTTTTAAAGTTGTATCCCAAGGTATGGCTGAATTCGGCACACTGGGAAGGAAACATGAATCTAACAGGATTGATCATCTCTCCTTATCCAAATGCTCCATTGTTTTTAGTGGGTTTTTTTTATTATTGTTTCTTTTTTTCAGTTATTACATAGTACCCATTAAAATGGTAATTTTAAAAGGTCTATAGTTTTTCTCTACTCCCAGCTGGCTCCCAAATAAATGACACTGAGACGACTAGATTTATCCAATCAAATGTATTGCACAATACCTGGGCACTCATTGATCTACTGTAATCCTCTAATCTGGCTATCTTCCAGCCCAAACACACTAAGTACTTACATTTTATTGTGGGTCTGGCTTGCTGTGTGTGGCTTCAGACGTGTTTTCTCATGATGTTTCTTCTTGCCATCCTCATTGCTGAATTCTCCTTATTCTTTTCTCTCTCTCTATCCCCTGGCTGGTGGAAGTCTCACTCTATTCTCTCTTCTGCCTAGGCATTGGCTGACCAGCTTCTGTTGGCATGGCAGAGACAAAAATAGCAAGCATTATTTACACAAACTTGAAACAGGAAGTATTCAGAATAAGCATTAGAGAGACACGTCTGGATTGCTACACGATATGAGGGCAGAGAAACCAGCATTTGAAAAACAGAAGGATAATATTTACACAGCCCAAAAAATAGTGTCCCTGTAGTCTATACCTATTTATGGACTATAGCACGACATTTCAACACAGCTACACAGCATGCAATGATCAAGTTGGATATCTGGCAAGTCTGTCACTTGGGTTACAAAGCACTTATTAGTACTGAGAACATTCACACTCTGCTCGTTGTTCTGAAATAATCATGCCACCGGTTGTCATCCTTAGTTATCCTGCCATGCTATCGAGGACTAGTCATTCTTCCTATTCCTCAGCTCACCAACACGTTCTCAGCATCCTCTCCCTCCCTCACCGTCTTCTCCCCCAACCCTTACACATAATGCATTCTTTAACTCCAATTTCAGGTAACTGTTCTGTAAACTCACACCCCTTGGCCAGCCCCACTGACAGTAACTTTCATAGCTTTTTATGCATGTCGTTTATCTGAGAGACAGCTCTGTGTCACTATCTTGTCACAGCGTGGTGTATCAGTAGACCACCTATTTTGAAGGGAGGTAAGTAATATTGATTGAGGGACCAAATGCTGATATCAGGAAAGCTTCAAGAAATATAGATTGTTCTCAGATGTGTGCCAACAGGAGAATCTTTTTACTTTAGTTTTATCATTCTGTATAATTAAAGTAAGGTCAAGAGAGACACCATGGCACACTCCCACAATCCTAGCACTCAAGGATCTGATCCTGAAAGACCAAAAGTTATAGCTTAGCCTAGGCTCCAAAGCAAGACAAAGATAAACCGTGCTTGTTTTCCCATTAGTTTTTTAAGGAAAAACATGATTCTCCAAAAATACATACTACTTCAGTTAACAAAAAAGTTAATTTTCACTGACATGGTAGTACTCTATATGAATTATTTTAAAATATTGGTCTCATCATTAATTCATGGGAACAGTCTGATAGCTAGCTCGATTTTGCTATAGAAAAAAGCCTTCAAATATCAATTACTATTGATATTCCCACCTAAAATTGCAAACACCTTAGAGTCCTCATTCTTACACTATTTCAACTTCTGCAAAGCACTCAGACTAAATAGCCCAGTCCGTCTGTTTTGCATTCCACCTCAATGCCAGCTCTTATGGAAGAAGTTTTTTACTGATCTCCTTGTACCTTTTTGCTTGTTTCTCAAGATGATTGTCTTTTATGGTCCTGCTTTCTGACCCTCAGAAAGTGTTGTATGACAGGTAGGAATCTCTGCTTTTTACTTCAGAGCATCCTAATAAGGTTCAACAAACATTCTTTCCATGATGATCGAGGGTTCTGTGAGCAAAGTACATTTAACTTATCCATGTGCTCGAAAGTTGGGCCAAACTCACTTTAGAAACCCCAACAAGGAAGTTCTCTGCTTCCATCAGAACGAAACCAATGACAAATACAGGGCGGATGCTCCCTTGAATCAATCTGAGCACTGAGTACAGGGCCTCCCCAATGCAGGAAGGACAGAAGAAGGAGCTGGAGGGGTTTGCAACCCTATAGAAAGAACAGCAATATCAACGAATCAGACACCCCCCACCCCCAGAGCTCCCAGGCACTAAAATATCAACCAAAGAGTACACATGGGACCACCCATGGCTCCAGCCACATGTGTAGCAGAGGATGGCCTGGTCAGGCATCAATGGGAGGAGAAGCCCTTGGTCCTGTGAAAGCTCGATGCACCATTGTAGGGGGATGCCAGGGTGGGAAGGAGGGAGCGAGTAAGTGGGTGGGTGGGTGGTGAGCATCCTCATAGAAGCAGGGGAAGGGAGATGGGATAGGGCGTTTCCAGAGAAGAAACCATGACAAGTGATAACATTTGAAATATCAATAGAGAAAATAGCCAATAAAAGAAAAGAAAAAAAAATGAAACCAATGCACTAGAGGCCCATGGGTGCTACATACTAAGTTTCAGTAAACATTTATGGTCTAATAAACACACAGTGACCACTCATAGTTTTAAAACCTTTGAGAAAGATTTCAGTATTTGTCATCTTGAAAAGTCCAGAAGAAGACGCGTTATCCCTCATCCTGACCCTCTCTTTCTCCTTCCCTTTCTCCTCTCCCTCCCTCCTTCCTTCTCATGAGGATATTAATAACATTTGATAAGTGTCTTAACGTGATGTCTACACTTAACTCTAATTCATTTCTTTAAATCTCTATGTAGAAATAGAGTCCAATTAAGAATTAAGTTCTCACCATCAGTTGTGAGCTCACAAAAAACTGAGTCCCTGCAAATCAGTATTTGATAAATGATTCCATCAATATTTTCTTCTTGAAGGTCCTTGTTAATTTAAATTGTCTTTAAAGATCTGTTTTCTCATTACATTGGGTGTTATTTACTTTGTCGCACAACAGCTGTGGTTACCTGTACGTTATCAGAGCAAGATCAAGCCAATCAAAACTGTGGCATAGATACCGGGGATGATCTCTCTGCCCCTCCCATAACTGAGAAGCTACTGTTAGGAGAAAGTTGCTGAAAGAGAGAGAATCACTCTGAGGATGTGGGCACTGAGAAGAATTCTCACACTCTTGTGGAAACCAGACTTCCATGCGGTCAACACTAGCTAGTCTTTAAAATGACAGGAAGTTGGGAAGGACGTGTGTCAAATGGAATATGGGGATAGTTGGACAGGACATGTGGGAGAATATAATTATATTTCACTCTAGGCATATATGAAAATTTCAAGAAAAATATCTTTAAATTATTTTATTTTATTCGTATGGGTGTACCCATAACCTTTTTTCGTATGTACTTTGCCTCCAAGTATGTGTGTGTGCTACCTTTGTGCCTGGTACCTACAGAACCCAGAAAAGGGCATCAAATTCCATAGACTTGGAGTTAAAAGTAGTTCTGAACTGTCCCAAACTTGCTAGGAATAAAATCTAGGTCGTCTGGAAGAGAAGCTAGTGCTCTTAACTGCTGAACATGGAATAAAAGAAATCCAGAGAATTCTTCAAAACTATGTATCTGTTTATAAAAAGAGTATGGCGACTGTCATTTCCTTATGAGACACTCATTCAAAAACAAATTTACTCGATATCATTGCTCATCTTCTTCATCATTTTTTTCAGCCAATCGGAGCTGCCCCAGTGGAGCCTTGGTATGCAACTCTTCCGGCCGCTGTATCCCAGCTCACCAGCGCTGTGACGGTACCGTCCACTGCGACGACTTCCAAGTCGATGAGTCCAGCTGCTCAGGTATGCCTTTTCCTTTCAACATTGCCTTGCAATACAAACTATTAACTAGATCTGAGGCGATAAAATATTAAAGGTGGATTTCCTAAATTATAGGCATGGGTTTATAGTGAGGGTTTGGAGTCAGAAAGAATGTTGATATCCTACATTATTTAGAGGTTTATAAATGAGTAATGAATTCTTTATTATTCTATAAAATGTTCACCAAATAATGAAAGCTAGGAAGCAGGCAGAGGGTCCAGTTAATAAAGTGCTATTCGTGCAGTCATAAGGACCTGAGTTCAGATCCTGAGCGTCCAGGTAAGAAAACTAGGCATGGTAGCTAGATGTAATTCTGATATTGGGATGACAGAAACAGAGTGAATATTGGGATTTTGAATCAGTGAACTGTGGATTCCATGAGATCCTATCTGAAAAATATTAGGTTGGAGAGAGACAAAGGAAAACAGCCAACATTAATATTTGGTCTCTACACATATAGGTACACACCCCCATACACACACACACACACACACACACACACACACATGACATATGATGCAAACACCATTCATACTGCATAACACAAAGAAAAACAACATAAGATTTTAATTTGATATAATTTGTGGTCCTTAATATCTAATAACCTATAAATATTGATTGTATTCTGGGAAAGACTACAATATAATGTTACTGTCTTTATGAAGTTTCCTCCTTTTTCCTACTTTTTGATGAGAATATTATATGATTTAATGTTGTAATTTTCCATAAAGACACCAAAGCTTAGGTTGCTTTTGAAATATTCTTTATTTTTTGACCTTGGAGAATTCATAAAGCATAAGAACTGATAATGTACATCAGTTGTCCTATGTATAACAACCGCTCTAAAAATCCTATGATATATTAGATAAAATCCCATGGCATAGCCCATTGCTGTCTTCTCTCCGGAGTAATTGAATTTTTATTTCATACAGGGGGTTCATAAAATATTAGAGAGTTAGAGGCAATAGAATTCTGTCAAAACTAAAAGATGATATAAATCAGCAATAGGAGATATATCTGATCATATATCTTATTAAGTTGGAAATATTTTATGTCATGTGTAGTAAAAATATATTTTATATATTTAAAGATATACTTGGAATTATGAAATGTGTGACTCAAGCATGATTCAATTGTAGTTCACAGAAGGCTCATTTATTAAATTCATATTTTATGAGTATATTAGGATATGAATAAGTAATCAATCTAATTTCACAAAATATACAGAGATATTCTACAAAAGCGTTATTGTTTCCCATTATGTCATTACTAAGTGACTTAGACCTCAGTTAAGTGACCCCAAAGGAAGACCTGTAACTCTATTGAAAGAAAGTAAGGGAGACTCTGGAAATAGAGACGAATGAATATTCAGGTCTCATCCCTCAGGAGCTGGGGAAGGAAGATATAGAGTTAGAGTCCTGCCTAAGCTGTATACAATGAAACTGGCAATAAATGGAAAAAGAAACCGACAAAGTGGTAGCAATTCACCTCTGTTCTTTGAAACTTGGCACTTTGCTTACGTCTATGTGAAGGTGAGATTTTCTTGAGGACATCCAATTATGAGCACCAATCATACTATGCTATGATTTACTGCTTGCTCTGACATGATGTACCATTAATAATAAGGTCAAAGAAACACAAGATTTGCCATACATATACTGAGTAATAAACACTCTGTCTATTCCAGTCAAGTACCCATCACTCACAATCTGCTTACAAAGTTCAGGTCACACTGACCTAGCTTTTGGGATGGAGTGATACAAAGAGCTAGTGAAGCCATTGTCATACAAAAAATCCATAATATTTCTTCTCTATTTATATTTTATATACTTTGGGATCTTCTATCAAATATGATAAAGTTAATACTTGTGCTTGTAAGAATGCCTTCAAGACAGATAATGATACATATCTGACAATGTACACCATATATTTCTATTTTCCAAACCTCAGCTTCTTTTATGGTCAGCCTTGCATAGATTTTTGAGGAGCGCTATCATTGCAGTGGCCTCACAGCAGATGGTGAGCATCTGGCCTTGCACACCTCAGATTTTAAGTTGGTCATTAGGAACAACAAATCCAGACACAGTGCAACTATTTCAATGAATTTTGTCAGTCCCTCGAGTTGAATTAGAAGGTCATAGTAATTTCAAGTTGTGATTGCTTATGTGACAGAAAAAAAATGTCATCAAGAATTCCTGGAACTGAAATTAAACTGAAAGTGATTCTTCTAGTCATGTGCATTGGTAGCAGTTTGTAAAGTTTGTGCTAAAGTAAGGCAATAATTATTGTGGTATTTTGTTACAAAGAGAATTAGAAAATGACATCAAAATACAAAATTGTAGGATGAGACATTGAAGGTCTAATGTGTGATGATGACATAGCTTTATAAAGTCTCAAATTTTTTTCATCTTTATTAACTTGAGTATTTCTTATTTACATTTCAATTGTTATTCCTCTTCTTGGTTTCCAGGCCAACATCCCCCTAGACCCCTCCCCCTCCCCTTCTCTGTGGGTGTTCCCCTCCCCATCCTCCCCCCATTACCACCCTCCCCACGACAATCACATTCACTGGGGGTTCAGTCTTGGCAGGACCAAGGGCTTCCCCTCCCACTGGTGCTCTTACTAGGCTATTCATTGCTATCTATGCAGTTGGAGCCCAGGGTCAGTCCATGTATAGTCTTTGGGTAGTGGCTTAGTCCCTGGAAACTCTGGTTGCTTGGCATTGTTGTTCATATGGGGTCTCGAGCCCCTTCAAGCTCTTTCAGTCCTTTCTAAGATTCCTTCAACGGGGGTCCCATTCTCAGTTCAGTGGTTTGCTGCTGGCATTCACCTATGTATTTGCTGTATTCTGGCTGTGTCTCTCAGGAGAGATCTACATCCGGTTCCTGTCAGCCTGCACTTCTTTGTTTCATCCATCTTATCTAGTTTGGTAGTTGTATATGTATGGGCCACATGTGGGGCAGGCTCTGAATGGGTGCTCCTTCTGCCTCTGTTCTAAACTTTGCCTCCCTATTCCCTCCCAAGGGTATTCTTGTTCCCCTTTTAAAGAAGGAGTGAAGCATTCGCATTTTGGTCATCCTTCTTGAGTTTCCTGTGTTCTATGCATCTAGAGTAATTCAAGCATTTGGGCTAAAATCCACTTATCAATGAGTGCATACCACGTGTGTTTTTCTGTGATTGGGTTAAACAAAGCCCTAACAATTACCAGCAAGGGTCTTGGAACTACTCCAAGTCTCAGAGGCATAAGAATCCTTCCTATGGCCCTTGTTGCGGCATCTCAAGTTGTAGAAAACAGAGGCTCCAGATAAAATACAGTATTTTCATAAAAGAATGGAAATCTGAGTTCAGATCTAGAGCACTGGTGTAAAAATAAATCCAGGTATGGTGGTGCTTGCTTTTCATCCCATTGCTGAAGAAAAACACCCATTTTTCTAGGACTAGCTAATGAGATAGTTAAACAGATTATGGCAAAATGTAGGTCCTAGAGAAATATCCCATCCTAAAACTAATATGAGTAGTGCCTCCTGAGAAATACAAGGTGACTATATAGCTTCTTCCAAGTCATACACACATAAACCATCACACAAATACCCACGCATGCATGCATATACTTTGTGTGTATATGAAAGAGTATCTATCACTGGGGACGTGACATAGCAGGCTGTATAAGGTTTAGGATCCATACATCACTTTAAACCGTACATAGATTATTGTGCATATGTTTCATATATTCCTAGTGCACAGAGCCCACATTTTGGAACTGAAGTAAATAATCAAACATTTGACATTTTCAGAAAAGCAGCTCTGTACATTAACTGAGCAAGCTTTAGTTAGTTTGTCATTCTTCACTAATAACCCAGAGAAGTTTGAATCGTCCCACTGAGCTTCCATTTCCACATAACGTTCTGAGGTTCGAGAAAAACAACATATGTCAAACTGTTTAGATTGTACTCGGCTCACAGCAGGCCCTCAGACACTGGTGCTGGTGCTTGTAACAGTAGGAGACAGGACGAGGAGAACCTGGAGATGCAGTGGATATTAGTGTAGCTTAGTTTGCTGGCCATTCAAAACATGGCTCCAATTCAGAGATGAGTGAAAACAAATATTTAATACCAAATATGTAAAACTTGTTAATATAGAAAAATTTTAAATATAATTTCACCTTCCCAACTGCCATATATCCATTTGTATCTACATATATCTATATCTATATCTATCTATCTATCTATCTATCTATCTATCTTCATCTCTCTATAGATAATGGATTGATGGATCATTTTAAATGAAAAATATGCACTTAAGTGCCAAACTCACATAAGTCATAAGTATCTAATACCAAGTAACACAGAGGGGAAATTAGAGCTTTTGTGGCTATCTGTCCTCTCAGAAAAATTCAATATAATATGCCACATTCAAATCTCAATTTTATTCAGAGAAAAGAATAGGCACCTAATTGTACATTTAAGGGTAAAAGTTGTACTTCTGTGTGTGTGCTTGCCTTTGTCTAAAGTAATAAACTAGCATGAGAAGAAATGTGAATTCCTCCGCAAATATTGTATGACAATGAGTTATGTTGGCCTCCGGACACAGGATCATAATAATGAAGGTCAGGGGGTCAGGCCAATGAAAGGTCACTATGCTACAGAACAATGGGCCTTATTCTCATAGTAATGTGCTATCATGGATCCTTCCATTATGTTCTTAAAATAATGGACCTCTTCATTTGTAACAAACCATATTCATCTCTTCTCTACTTCATTTAGTGTTCAAAGTTTCTGAGAAGATTAA
This sequence comes from Rattus rattus, assembly GCF_011064425.1. Taxonomy (NCBI): domain Eukaryota; kingdom Metazoa; phylum Chordata; class Mammalia; order Rodentia; family Muridae; genus Rattus; species Rattus rattus. The sequence continues at coordinate 7,650,119 of NC_046167.1, read as the reverse complement.
AATGAAAATAGTCTTAATTTCCATTAATGAACTGCTATCAATGTATAACATCTTCACAGAAATAATCCACAACTCTGCAAAATGCCAGCATTGAGGCTAGGAACAGGACAGGTCATTCTGCAAAGTACTTGCTTTGAAAGCCCAAGGAGAGGAAATTGACCAATAAATAGATAGTCAATCAATAGATAGATAGGTAGATAGATAGATAGATAGATAGATAATAGACAGACAAATAGGTAATACATACATACATACATACATACATACATACATACATACATACATACATGAAATGAAAGTCAACCATGCTGGTCCACTTCTATTCTAAGTCCTAGAGCGTCAGAGACTGGTCGATGTCTGGTTGGTGATCTGTAGGCTAGTTAGAGGCACTGCCAGAAGCAAACAATTAAACAATAAACAAGCAAATAAAGACAACAAAAGCATGGGGGATGGTAATGTGGAAAAACACCTGAGCCTATCCTTTGACCTCTACATTCATGCACACATACACACATACACATAAACATGCTCACACAAACAAACACAAATACACTACTACAATCATCACCAGTGGCAGAATGCCTCTTGCTCTAGTCAGCTTCTGGGTTCTTTCCCCAGCACTCTATCCCAGGGTCTCCATGGCATCATGCTGATGAGCAGCTCCATTCCCTGTGACCACAGCGAATAGTAATGTCTCCAGACACTAATATGAGGAAATTGGCAATGCTTGCAGTACACATTCTGAAGCCTTAGAGCATCACACTTTCATGCTTGGATTTTTGTTTTTGTTTTCTGTTGTGTTATTATTTGCTTGTTTTTATTTTGTGCATTTGGTTGGTTTGACTTTCTGCAATAAAACAAAGCCATTATTTGATAAATGTTAAACTGCACTTAGGAGAAATAAGCATGAAATATTTGCATCTACTTGTGTCTCATGATTATTGGGCTCCTTTGCTTAGAGCATCTAATTTTTGGTTATGGAAGGAAATTTCAAGTCTGTTCTGATTAAGGAGGAACAAGGATTTACTCTCATTGCCAACTCTGTAACCTCTAGTTACTTAAATAAAATCATGGGAGGCCAAGATGGGAAGGACACTACTGGAAAAGCAAATTGTTGAAATAGTTTGAAACCCCAAATGACACTTGACAGTAGATACAAAACACATGCTATTTTCAGACTCCCCTGCCTCCCCCAGCCTTTCCTTTCCTAATGTTATTGGAATGTTCTGGGACTGGCTAGACAATCATTCTCAAACCACCTTTCCTCCAGTATCCCACTTTAATCAAACAGTGTCTGCATAACATTTCTTTTTCTTCATAAATACTTTTTCCTTCTCCCAAGTTAAGCTCTCAATCTCTTCTCTCTGTCTCTCTCTGTCTCTGTCTCTCTCTGTCTCTCTCTCTGTCTCTCTCTCTGTCTCTCTCTCTCTCTCTCTCTGTCTCTCTCTCTCTCTGTCTCTCTGTCTCTCTCTCTCTCTCTCTCTCTCTCTCTCTCTCTCTCTCTCTCTCTCTCTCTCTCTCTCTCTAGCTTGGCTAACTCCTATTGGTTTGCCTCTTTGGCACCTATATCAGTGACCTAAAGTGATTTGATAAAAAAGAAATGGCGGCTGAGTCTAAAGGAAAGCTTCCAATTCATGACTGACCCACATTTCGAAGGGGTCACACAGCTGCAGATTTCCATGCTTTGGAGATTCAGAGAGTGCTTCCCTTTGTATGTCCCTTAACCACCCCAAGACAACATCATCTTTCCCTGTGTAATTTTTCTTCCCCATCAACCATTCAGCTATGTGAATGAAGCCACAGGTTAGCCAGTGGCCCAGCTAGAAATGGGAACATTATTCTCTACTCCTCCAAATAATCATGAAACTGGTTCAACTTCAGAACCTTAGTCTATTATGAACTCTTGTAATTCTCATCCCTCTGTCCCAGTCTTTGTCTATTCCTTTAGGGAACAACCATCACTTTGCCAATTATTTTTTATTGGATTTTTTTAAATTTACATTTCAACTGTTTTCCCCTTTCCTGGTTTCCCATCCATAACTCCCCTCCCCTCAACCTGCATCTATGAGGGTGTTCTCCCACCTACCCTTCCCACATCCCTGCCCTGACAATCCCCTACACTGGGGCATGGAGCCTTGTCAGGACCAAGGGCTTCTCCTCCCATTGGTGCCCAAGAAGGCCATCTTCTGCTACATATGCAGCTGGAGCTTGGGTTCCTCCATGTATACTCTTTGGTTGGTGGTCTAGTCCCTGAGAGCTCTGGTTGGTTGGTGTTGTTGTTCTTGTGGTATTGCAAACCACTTTAGTTCCTTCAACCCTTTCTCTAACTCCTCCAGTGGGGACCCCAATCTCAGTTCAATGGTTGGCTGCTAGCATTTGCCTCTGTATTTGTCATGGTCTGGCTGAGCCTCTCAGGAGACAGCTATATCAGGCTCCTTTCAGCATGCATTTCTTGGCATTGGAAATATTGTCTGGGTATGGTGGCTGTATATATATATATATATATATATATATATATATGCTGGATCCCCAGATGGGGCAGTCTTTGTATGGTCTTTCCTTCAGTCTCTGCTCCAAACTTTGTTTCTGTATTTGCTCCTATGAATATTTTTGTTCCCCCTTCTAAGAAGGACTGAAGCATCCACACTTTGGTCATCTGTCCTTCTTGAACTTCATGTGGTCTGTGGATTGTATCTTGGGCCTTGGGTAATCCAAGCTTTTGGGCTAATATCCATTTATCAGTGAGTGCATACCATGTGTTTTTTTGGGTTTTGTTTTTGTTTTTATTTGTTGTTTTTTGTTTTTGTGAATGGGTTACCTCACTCAGGATATTTTCTAGTTCCATCCATTTGCCTATGAATTTCATGAAGTCATTGTTTTTGATAGCTGAATAGTACTCCATTGTGTAGATGTACCACATTTTCTGTATTCATTCCTCTGTTGAGGAACATCTGGGTTCTTTCCAGCTTCTGGCTACTATAAATAAGGCTGCTATGGACATAGTGGAGCATGTGTCTTTGTTGTATGTTGGAGCATCTTTGGGTATATGCCCAGAAGTGGTATAGCTGGGTGCCCAGGTAGTACAATGTCCAATCTTTGCCAACTATTACAAAGGACTCTTAACAAGATATGATTTATTCTTCATTTCCTCTTTACTGGACAGAGTGTTTCCTTCCTACACATGGAACATGCCGGGTTCTTTCTTTAAGTCCTAGCTTCCATGAGCCTACATATTCTGAGCTCCTCTCTATCTCACTCTCATATTACCACAAATCCAGCCAGGATGAATGTCCTCCATATTGAATTCATTTAAGCCTAGCAGTGTCTATGCTTTCAGCATACATCGTGTGATGGCCAGCTTAAGTGGATACTGACTCTAAAGTACAGAGCATACGGGGATTTTGCTAACGTTGCATTCTTATTGTTCTTATGAGTTTTCTGTGTCCATCTAAGATGCTACAGTGCATAGAATGTATTTGGTGTTTCACTTGTAGAATGTATTTGGTGTTTCACTTACTCTTTTGCCTGCTCAGTAAGCCTGGCTTCATGCCTGCATAATTTTATGATGTCACCACTTAGAAGGCAAACACTGTGATAATGTATTCTCAAACATCCTCAACACAACTTGAGAAGAATTCTGTTTTTACTTCCGTTTAGTAGTAAGGAGACACACAAAGATATTTACAACCTTCTCAATATTAGTTGAGCTAAGATTCCAACTCAGATGGCTGGTTCTAGAAATAAAAGCCTCATCAAGTGCATTAACTTGCTAGTATCATTACTTATGATATTCCCAAGGTCTAGCTCAGTGTGAGATCTTTAACAGGTGGTCAGAATAAAATTAGTGTATGGTTATATTAAAACTTAAATGTGATAGAAGTTTGCATCAAAAACCCAAGCCTGGTGGAATGGAATATTAAAAAAAATGGTGTAGTGGAAAGAATAGCTATAATAATAATAATAATAGTAATAATAATAATAATAATAATAAAGATAAGAGAAGCAAGCTTTGGGGAAAAGAAATGTTGGCCAGACTTGATGCATCAGGGAAACAGTGTCAGTATGTATACTACAGAACGTGCTTCTACAGTAGAAAATAGGTGAAAAGCAGACCATGTTAAAAATAAATACCCTTTCTAATAGTACAATAGGGAGTAATGCCCACAATGACAGAGAAGTGCCTGGGGTGAATGAGCTAATGGGAACTGTGTTGACATAGCTCATAGACATAGTCAGGGCATATGTATACACAGAAATGCCAGACTATCCATGCAGAACATTAGTCTGACATCATTCAGAGACTTCTTTGGCACATAAAGGATGGTTCAGTAAACACAAACTTCTAGTGTGGTCAAAAACATGTCTTACAGACATCTCAGAGATAAATAGATTGTACATAATCTAGGGGGAAATATCTCCTTTGACCGTAAGTCACTCGGATGCACAAGAGAGCAAGAACCATCTAAAATACCAGGGAGCCCTGCTCAGATTGGAAGTAAGAAATGTGCACATGAAGAATTTCTAGCTTTTAGTAACCTAGAAGCTTGTCTTCCTCAGAAATAAAGTTTAATGCAGTAGCTAATTCTAATATGTCCTCCTTCCTTACAAGAATGTTTATAATTAACTGTGCTTCTTTTTTAGAGTGTCCAATACGTTATTGCAGAAATGGTGGCACTTGTGTAATAGAGAATTTTGGTCCCATGTGTAGGTAAGAATTAATTGTTTTTAACATTTAAATCGGTTTGCATGCTTATTTGTCTCAAGGCTTGAAATAATAGAGCATAAACTAGTATATGACTTGCCAGGTAAAAATGCTGGATTATGAAAATAATACACAACTTTCTGCATGTGCAAGACTTGAAAACATTAATATTATTTCAAGAAATATTGAGTGTTTGATGCAATTTTACATGCTTACAACATTTTCCAGCATTTGGGATGAAGCATTTAAAAATATGTATTACCTGCATTTGATGTTGATTTGTTTCCAACAGATTTTTCTTTGTGTTTTTGAGTCTCACTCTGTAGCCCACGCCAATCTTGACCTTGCCATAGTCCTCCTGCCTCATGCTTCCTAAGTTTACAGGTATGAGCTCAAAAGAAGTTTTTCTGATACAGTTGTCTAATTCCATATGACTTTTGCTGTTGCTACTAAGAGATTCAGTGAGTTTAGCCTAATGTCTGCAATTCTATTATCATTTTATTTCAAATTGCATATTTGACTCTCCTAATAAGAAAGAATAAAATTAATTCATAAGCAAGGCTATCTTCTGACTTGCCGATGGATGTTTGTAAGAAGAATAAAGGTACAGATAAGGAATACATTTGTATACTCATTGCAAAAATAAACAAAAGCAGGTCTTGTGAGTTCTTTTGGGAATTGCTTGTATTGCATATCAAAGAATTTTTTTTTTATTTTTTCTTCATCCTGCAGGGAATTGTGCAAAAAGTTTCATAAACTCCAAAGGATATGATGCATATTGCATTATATTTATATTTATGACATTTTACTCTAGCAAAGCACTGGATATATTACTTTGCTCATTGCAAAACCTATTTGAAGGCTGATATTCAAATTATAATGAAACACATAAATATCTAGAAAACACTCAACAACAGCTATTTAAATTCTTAAAATTTTTTGAGTAACACTCATATCTTTGAATAGGTTGTTCCTTTCTGTCTCCTGGAGGAGATTATGGAGCCCTACCCTCCATTTCAGACCTATTGGCTACTGAGGGGGTCTAGGTTACTGTCTTTAGCTGGGTACCCATTAGTAATCCTTTCAGGTTCCAGTAGACACTTTCAAACCCCTGGGAACAAAGATGATCATGGTATCAGGTAAAGTCTCTAATGACAACAAAAGTCATGAATGTGGGAAAGGCGTTTTGGTGAGCTGGGTGGTGAAAGAGTGGGAGGGAGATTGTGGAATGATTATGAGGATGCTCGCTATACGTGCACAACATTGTCAAAGAACAAAGTCAACAAACTCTTCAAACCAAACAAAAGGACAAACAAAAACAGTAAGAGCCTTCGGCCAATCAGCAGCTTAGAGAGTAAAGGCGCTTTGTACCTAGGACTAAAAACCTGAGTGTGAGCAGAGTGGATCTTGTTAATTTCCCAAATAATCAGTAAAATCATTATGTTGGATTAAAACAAAAAGAATATAAGCTCAAACTTGCACCCTGGGATCCACATGGTGAAAGGAAAGAACTGGCTCTCTGAATTGGTCCTCTGACCTCCATATGCTGCAGTGGCACGTGTGAACCTGAACAGAGGCTTGTGCACGCCATATCTAATATCTATATCTATCTATATAGCATAAAAATAAAAACGATGAAATAAAATTAATAATAAACTTTATTGTTTATTTAGATGTGGCTTTAACATTGATAAAACTGAATTTCAAGAGAGTATTCTTAGAGTGCTTTGTCTTTTAAATCCATTATATTGATATCACATCTCAGGATTATACCTTTCCTCATATTATTTAGCATGAAGTTTACCATAAAATATTAGTTGATCCAGAGATGGTATGCATTCTAGTCATTGCTAAAATCTCCTCCCTGCCCCCCAAAAGAGAGACGGCTGCCATATGCTGTTTATTGAACATCACCTAAGTGGATGGAGCTTTTGAATGTCAATTGTTTACAGTAAAGCAGTTTGCACTGCTGTCCTCTTCAACCCTGGCTTTCGATAGTCTCAGCTGAACAAGCAAAGAGCTTTGCATTCCTGGCAACCTCCTCAAGTACTTAAATAAACTTTAGCAATTGGAATCCAGATGGAGAAGCACTAAATTTATTTCTCTCCAATGCAAAGCTCAAAAGCGGGGGACAAGCTATGATGGAAGACAGACAGACAGATGGAATTTCAGGAAGGGAACTGTGGAGCAAAGTTTAAGCGCACTGCAAAGGAGGTCCAATATTAACACACTGCTGGTGAATCAAAAACTATGTTCATAGAAAATAACTCTTAAAAACAATGATTATGAGCAAATTTCTTATAATTTACTGTTATCTGCTTTTTTAATAATAATTTTATCTTTTACATTATATTTTAATAATATCATATTGTAATAGTGTGGTCTGTATATGTTTTGTGTATATGCCATAAACAAGTAGATTGTGCCTTATCTAAGGAAGAAAAGATTCTGATAGGAAGTCATTTAAGTACACCAAGAATATGTGTCCATCCCAGAGAGCAGGTACCACGAACAAGTGAGCAAGTTAAGTATAGGAATATGGATGGATAAGGAAGAGAGCTAGGAGTCAGAATCTAATGAAATTGCTTGGCAAACACCAACAAGAAAGAGTACATTTAAATCTGTCAGCAATTATGATAACTATAAATATTATAGTCAACTAAAACACAGACTATGTCAAAGCAAAGAATGATACACACATACACACATATAAAATTTTATCTAATTTATATGTTAAACGAGAAACATGCCAAGAAGAAAACTGAAAAATCAGGGAAAACATAAATGAAAACAATATATATATACTATTTAACTATAAATAATTATAGATATATGACTATATAACTACACAAATTAATGCTAAAAATGCTTAAACAGGCAAAAGCTTTTATCTAACAAATACAACAATACTAAAATATACAAGACAAAAATTCTCAAATACTCAAAATACTTCACTAAAGAAACAAATCCTGAATATACACTTGTTGAGGTTTGGCTTTTACTGTGTTTAATGTGCGTTCCTAAGACCTACAGCCTACATGTAGCCCCTTTGACCCTGTCCCCCAGTTAACTCTGATCAGTAAATTAAGATTCCAATATCCAAAAGCTTAGCAGAAGAGACATAGGTGGGGTTTTACAGGCTTCGGGGGAGAAGAACATGAGAAGAAGAATGTGTAGGAGATGAGGAAGGAGAGGTTGGCATGGGTTAGTTGAGTTGTAATAATATTCCCCTGAGAGCTAGCTGATTGGAGTTAAGAGAAGCCCAAATGAAACCTAATAAAAAGTAAGTTAAAAACTCAAGGTTATAGATAGAAAAATGGACTTTAACAACATAGAGGGTGGGCAAATACCCAACTCTTGTGTTGCTTAAGACTTATAAATATAAAGACTATAAATGTATCTTTCACCCAAGAACTTAATAACCAGGAGGGGTTATAACTGCAGACCAGGATTTAAGTATTTTCTAAAACATACACAGCAAATCCATTCCTATAATTTTACACCTTTTTATTACCTTGTCACAGCAAAAACTCACAGATAGTGTGTCCAAACTAATCCCTTATTTGACTAAATAGTAAACTGTAATAAAATGCTAGAAATTATTGTTCTTTGTTTTTTTTAATAAGATGTCGCTGATAGAAAAACAGAAAGCATAGACTTAGGATATTTTATATAGATAATCCTACATTCAAATGTCTCTTAATCTTGCAATTTAAACAATAAAATTAGCTGGGTAGATGGGTCAGCAGGTGAGAGCTGTGTGCAGTCCTGAAGGCCTGAGTCCAATCACAGAAGAGAGTCCACACCATAGCGTTTTCCTCTGACCTCCACATGCATTCTGACCACATACTCCCACCACACATCACACACACACACATACATGCCCACACATACACACACACACGTGCCCACACACACACATACATGCACACACATACACACCCGCGCACACACACACACATGCACACGCACACACACACATACACACACGTACACACACGCACACACATACACACGAACATGCACACACACATACATGCACACACACAAATGATAACTAGATTTTATAATGATAAATGACAACACCATGACTCCCCTTTTATCATCTTAAAAACTGGCAATGTATGAGGGTAGATCATGTTTTTCCATTGATAGAAAAGATCATAACTTCATCATCTTTTCATGATCCATACACAACACCTACCAGATGTGGCCACAGCTGATTGAAGAATGTGCTAACCAAAGAATAAATGAAGCAATGAGTGAACGAATGAATTTCATTTATGCAAATCAGCCATCTATAATTGCACAGAAAATATAATTATGCTAAAGTATGTTCTCAAATGTACTGGGAGAGGAACTCATATGTCATCATAAGCCCAATTAGAAGTCACAAATGAAATTCTGGGGAAATTTTAAGACAGTAGAAAAAACATAATGAGAAGCACATGATGTGTTTGTTGTGTGATCAGAAATTACTGCTTTGTTCCAATGACAGAAGAGGGTGCTCTTAAACTAGAAATATCATTCAACCTCAGCTGCCTGGCCCTCACCACAGTGACAACACAAATTTCATTTCCACAAAGCCACTGTTTTAAACATTGTCCCTTTTCTTCCTTTACCCATATTTTATTGTAAAAAATAAAAGGGAGCAGAGAAAATGAAATAAAAACAGACTACTCTATTTCCAGAGAGAATGGATCCTTTCAAATGTCTTGCATTACTTAAACCTATGCACTTACCACTTTAGCCTATTCAAAGTCTATGTATAAAAGTAAACAACAAAATATTAAGAATCGATTGAAACAAAATGAAATTCATTGTATCAACTGAATTGTTAGAACTTTGCCAAAAAAATAAATTTAAAAAAGAAAGAAAAATGATCCATTTCTCAAGTAGATATATGTTTAAATGCAAAAACATTATGACCTTGGGGATGGGGGGAATGAGTCAGGAGCAAATGATATAAAGTTAAGAAAATAGAGAAAGAAGCAGAGGGGCAATAAAAAAAAGTTTTTGGGCTGGGGATTTAGCTCAGTGGTAGAGCAGAACATGGAAACTAATGGTTAAAAACTTCGGTCCCCACCGAAAAAAAAAGAAAAAAAAAAAAAAAAAAAAAAGTTTGGATCCTTGAAGTCCCTGCAGAGAAAGCAGAACATGTAAAACTAATGGTTAAAAACTTATCACCGGCCTTTTTCGGCAAGATTGAAAGCCAAAGGATCTCTGGGGAATCTCGGTGGCTTTGTCTCTTGGTGGAAATGCAAGTCTTGGCTAGAGAACCAAGAACTCTGATATCAAGAGCAAGCAATGAGGGTTTGCTCCAGAGGAGAGCAATGTATATTCCTCCGTTTGTTCTTGTCAGTGATTCAGTGATCTGATGATGCCCGGCTTCCATGATAAAGATCGGTCTTCCTCACTCCGTCCTCTAATTCAAAGCACTCTTATAAATACACCCAGTTGATTGTTTGTTTTGACAAGCCGATTATCTGCATATTGATGTCAGATTGAAGCCCATTGTTTTCCATGTTACTAAAATTTCATATTTAAAAGCGCTACACATTCATCTACATTTTAAGGAACCAATTCTATTTATAGAAGTTTTCTCTTGGTAACCTCTAAAATATTATTGCCCGAAGGATTATTCATCGAAGCCTTATTATAACTTAAAAACATCATGAATGCATGAGAGAACATAAATGACTGCCTAGAGAACATAAGCTAGACCTAGTAGTGTGAAATGGGGCTGGGAAGTGATTGAAGATCATTGACTGGTGTAGGGAAGATCTGAGCCAAGGCAATCTAAAGAGACATGAAAAAATGTCTAAGAGTCATAAGAATTATTATGCAATTGTCTTTTCTCCTTCAAATAATAAAAATAATAATCTAAAGAGTGTATTATTGTGAAAATTGCATGTAAGTAGCACTTAAGAGTTTTGACCTGTCTATGGAATAATGATATAAGCTTTACAAATGCCTGTAGGATAGATAAAATTGTATCTAATTTGCTTGTTAGAAGTTTGAGACAGTGGTAGTATAGGAGGACTATTTCTGCTGCTAAGAGGAATTGCTGACCTTGCAGTAGACCTAGGCTAAATTCCCAGGACTCATAGGTATGTGGTATAGAACACACAGGCAGATAAAACACACACACACACACACACACACACACACACACACACATTAAATCTTTAAAACTGATATGGTGCATTACATAAATTTCCCTGAGACAAAAACAAGCAAGCAACCATTGGCGTCAATGTCACTATTATTTTTCTTCAAGCCTAGGTCTTTGAGGCAGAAACCATGACTGTAGGCTTGAACTGTGTGGTGCCTTGCCTCTTTGGAGTTTGAGTCTGTGGCCTCTAATTCTAGAACTGCAAGGTCCTGTGAGCGTCTACTTTTATCCAATTTCTAAGATAAGCCAGGACTTATTGTTTTCAATCGTATGCTGCTTTGAACATAAAGAGCACTTCCATTGCTGGAGGCCTGCATGTGACGTTATGAGTTAAGAACATCACCAAGCTTGTTGTAGCTCCATGCTGACCGTGCTAATCAGTTTGTGAATAGTCTGTCTACTATCATCTTAATTATCTCCATAGTAACACAGTACATTTCTTTACAAGTTGACATACAAAGCCAGTCAGAAAAAAACAGAAGACCATTTCCTTGGTTGTTATTTTTGGAAACTCGGTGAACACGTGCTTAAAGATTAAATATGTAACCATAGTTACAGGAAAGCGCTGCACATGGAAACAACTGGATTCTCAAGAGGTCAACTTGGAAAAGCCAACACTTACACACTTTTAAGTAAGCTTGGAGGCCATGTAGTTGAACATTTTTTCCCAAATCCAATAATTGCAAAAGTTGGCATTATAGAAAGATAAAAATTACCAATTCGCCAAAAGTGGGAGTCAAAGATGCCCTTCTCTTTAAATTTGCTTGTACTTTTATCTCAAAACTTGGAAAATGTCATGACTCTTATTAAAAATATATTCTTGAATACATTCACAGAAGGAATGAAAGTGTTATCATCATAAATGTGGTATCCCTGTTAGGTAATGTACACATTAAATAGATGGATTTAATCACTTGACAATGTACACCTACATAAAAATATCACGTTCTACATATCAAAAGCATAAAATCTTATCTTTTAACTTAAAGATTAATGCTTTAATAAAAATATTTTGTGCAAAATTATAATAAATGAATATCTGTCAGGCATATTGAATATCATAATTCACTCAAGAGATTTTACCTATAATGGTATGCAGAAAAGAAATAGGTATGCAGAAAATATACAGACAGAAAAGCCACAAATATTTTGCAGATATTGATAGTCTATACAAATTAAAAGAATGAGAAAAGAGTGTGTGTATGGTAGCTAGACACAAAATAAATAAGCCTGTGGACTGTGTTGGAGATTGGTTCTAATGCTTTGATTCAATAAGAAATCTGTGGGTCCAAACGCTAAAGGTCCTTGTCCTCAGTTGTTTTTTGATCAATCAATAGATACCAGGCCAACGGTTGGGCAGAGGAAGATGGAGCAGAGCCTTAGAGTTGCACAGGCTCGGAACTGGGCAAAAGGAGACAGAGTGTCCCCATGATGTGGTGGAAGATGAATCAGGTTTAGAGCTACAGGAGAGCGCCAATGAGCCATGTAAGAATTTGGGTAAATGGTCACTGTCTACTACCTTTACTGTGCCTGGGGTAGCAGGTGCAGGACTAGAACTGCTCAGCCATTGAGTGAGGCAGCATATTGAAAATAAGCGAATGTGTGAGTGTCTTTCATTCTTGTATCCAGGGAGCTGCTGGGCAAGTGTCTGGAGGAGCACGACCCGCCAGGAACATAAAAGCTGAGTACCCAAACTCCAGGCTGTAGGACAGGTTTTCAAAAATACCAGTAATAATTGAACCAGAACATGTGGAGGAGTCTATTCAGAAACAGAAACAATACCATAATACATACTCTATTCAAAGATGATACCCAAAAGCACAATTAACTGCACAAACAAAGCTGAAAGTGCAAACAAAGGAACTTTCAAAGATGCCTTCAAAAGTAGATGGGGAAAAATGTGCAAATCAGTGTCCGATACTCTTAGTATTCAGTGTTTTACAATATGGCTTAAAGAAAATCAGCTCATTGGGCTTATCGAATCCAATTAGCATTCTGTGTCTGTAATCATTTCTTAAAACAAAGAAAAAGAAATTAAATGCTTACCTGGAAATTTAAGCATCAAACTTAAAGGCATGCCTATGAATTAGTACAGCAACCCATAAATTCACAACTTTATAATACTACGAAGCAATAAATACTACAAAGATTAAAATGAATAGAGAAATAATTATAGGAATGAAATAATCTGCTAATAGATGATGTAATTACATAAAGCTAGCATAAAAAGTAAAATTTCAAGCTAATGAGAATGAGTAAGTTGAACTGTCCATTAGTATTGGGAAAAAATGTTTAGTCAATTAATTATTTCTGATATCGTACATATGAATTACTTTTCAATTTCTCAACGGTATACAGAGGGAAACAAAAACTCTTAGGTAAGTAATGACATTTTAAGTGTATCTGTTTCAAAGCAGAGGTAAAAGCAATGAGCAGTTGTAAGAATCTGCTCTGTAGAGTAACTCTGGAACAAAATTAGTGAAAGACATCAGGAACAGAATTTAACAGTAAAACCTTATCAGCTAAGAAAACATATTTTATGTAAATAATCAATGACCCACATATTTCTCAAAGCAACGAAATATATAAAACATAGACAATGAAGACTCACAATGAAAAAATATATAAATGGCTAATGTCTGAAAGCAGTTCAATCTGTATTAAGAAGTTAGTAAAGGAACGACTGAATTGCTAGTTTTATGTGCTATCATTGAAAATAATGTACAGGGGTTGGGGATTTAGCTCAGTGGTAGAGCGCTTGCCTAGGAAGCGCAAGGCCCTGGGTTCGGTCCCCAGCTCTGAAAAGAAGAACCAAAAAAAAAAAAAAAGAAAGAAAGAAAATAATGTACACAAAGACCAGTGTAGTGATAGCCATTCATCAGGATATATCCTCACTAGCTTTGTATGTACAGTTATGGGGATGCAACTTTTAAATATCCTTCAGAAACTGAGCACACATTAGGAAGAAAAACCTATTTTTGGAAGCAAAAAGTGCTAATATCAATTTGAAAGTGTAAGGCAAAGTCTATACTAACTAAACCAACTCAATCCTATAGTTGAAACTAGCATCATTGAGATACAGATAAACACTGTTAATTTATACCTCAATTGAGACCACCCTGTTGATCATCCCTATTACATCGTAGGAGCCCAATGAAAACAGACATAAGTGTTCAAAGTGGTACATCCAAAAACTATGTGACATTTTAAATTGAAAATACACATCTTGACATAGAAAAGTTTCAATATTATTAGAGCAAATATACAAACGCTAAATAGGAAAATTGCTACAGTCCTGTTTCTTGGAGGAGAAAGTGTTTAACTGTTTATGGAGCCGTGACATATATTGAACTACAATGAACAGTTGGTGATCTCAAAAGAGACTTGCCTTAGTGAGGAAGATGCCACATTTTAATTTCTGCAAGGTTGTCTTAACGGGCTTCGATTTTGTCACTTTAAAAGAGACTTTTCAAGCCAGATAAAATTTTTACAACACAGACATGTACACACATGTGCACAGACACCAAATATAACAGTAACACACACACATACACACACACACACACACACACACACACATACACACACATCAGTGGAAATAGAATCAACTGGCTGCTTTTAATGTGTCCCCCCCAGATGGACCTGTCCCTCAGTTTTCTTCCCATTGTCAGAGAACATTACATAGTTTCTACTGCAAGCTCCACCAGCCAATCAAAACCTCTTTCCTCTTGCTGCTGCTGTTAAAACAAGAGTCTGTTCTCAGTAAGCCCTCCAAACTCCCTCTCTGTCTCACTCCAGACCTCGGGTCTGATTTTATGCTATGTACCAGTAATCATGAACATTAAGAACATAATTAATACCTCATTTTCTTTCTGTGTGCTTGTAGTAGCCTCTGCCCCTAAATTACATCCAGGTTTTCTATGCCTGCTCAGTGACTGTTTTGGTAATTGGGTGTCTGTCCCACCTGCATGACCCTTCACCTTTCAGAGAAGACATTCTCTGAGGAAAGACATGGCCCAGATTCCACTCACTGGCGGTGGCTGACAGGGATTTGTGATCTAGCTGTTTTCCAAGGTCTCTACTATGATCTGACTGTTAAGTAGGTATTTCTGTCTTCTGAGAAAAAAAAGAGGTAGGTTATTTCTGGGGCACTGTCTACTGCCAAATGGCTTGCTTTAAAAGTCAGAACAAGAGATAGCTGTTCATAGAGCAAGAATCTGAGTTCGCACAGCTCCTTCATCCATGCTCAGACAGCTGAGAAGGGAGTGCACCATCATAATCAGCACAGTTCTTATCAGGTTTCTGAGTTCAAACACAAGGAAGCTTAAATGGGTGCATTTGATTGATTAATGGCATCTTTTCATTCAACGATGTGATGTGAGTGTGTATGTGTCTGTGTGTGCCGGTGTGAGTGTGTGTAGTGTGTGTGTGTGCCTGTGTGTATATGTGTGTAGTTTGTGTATGTGTGCCTGTGTGTGCATGCACAGATGTGTGTGTGTGTCTGTATGTATGTATCCTGGTGCTCTAGTACATGGGACTGGGGAGAAAGCCAAATGAGACCTGATTGTCTACAAATCTTACAAAAGTCACAGCTCTGAATTTCGCAATTTTCCGAACCAGACTCCCTGGTGACTGTGGCATGGCAGGCCATCCTGCTCTGTCCTGCTCCTACACACAGCTTTTCTTCCTGCTCAGTAAGCATGAGTTCAGCTACGCCACAGTGGAGTCCTTTGTGTGCCCTGTTGCTAGGTGGCTGAGTTCAGCCTTACAGAAGAAAATCTCAGCAAATGAGGTAAAACGTTTTGAACTTACCCTCTCCCCAGTGAAACGTTGACAGACTTAAGGAGTTCAATGCATTTTAATTTTGAAACTCCTCCGGGAATCTTCTTAGCCCCTGAAAGCACCGGTCTGTGTTTACCATTGCACAAAATTTGCTATGTTCTGTCTGCACTTCCTTCTGTTTTCTTCGAGCAGAGATCTATTTTTTCTGCTTTCAGCCAGCAGTCTCATATTGAGACTGGTACACATCCCGAGCTTAAGGTGAAGTAATGACTAATTAAGAGTCTAAACTACAATCTACGTTTAAACAAACATACACCTTGGCATGAGGTTACAAAAAACATGTTTTGAATTTATCGTCTGGAGCCATGAAGTTAAAACACACAGTTGATAACTTCCTAGAAAAACTTCTCATTTTGAAGTCAACACAAATTGGCATAACATCATTTCTGATTGGACATGTAGAAATCTAACTGTACATCTTCCTCAGAAGTACTCCTTTATTTAGTAGATGAAAGTTGTAAGACACTGTCATTGTTCTAGTGTCAGAATAAAGATTTCTTTAGCTTGAATAAAGACCCCAATAAAGGAAATAAATGTCCATTCATTGACATTTAAAATGATAATGATGTTTTAATAACTTTTCCCATAGGCATGTAATTTGCAATGATGATCTTTCGGTGGTGTTTATATATTTCACTGTGCTGAAGGACTATATAATATAGATATAAAAAGGGACGTGTTGATAAATGATAAAAGAGTAACATACTCTTTTTTCCATTCACTGTTCACCAGAATAAATCACACTAAATCAATCTCTCTCTCTCTCTCTCTCTCTCTCTCTCTCTCTCTCTCTCTCTCTCTCACACACACACACACACACACACACATACACACACCCCTTACACAGAGTGAGACACACAGATGAGTACTTATTCTGCTTCTTTTTTATGAAAAGTATCCGAATATTGGACTGCAGTCTCACTGGTGCTCTATTGTGAAGCACAGTGACACACGTAGAAGGAAGAAGGCACTTGGGGTTAGAACCTGCTTCGGCAGCATTTGATAGTCACATAGTAGGGTTAGTAGGGTCAGGCAGAAACCAAGAGGATGAAAATTCATATAAAATACCTCAAATCACAGTAAATTCAGGAAACAACTCTTAGTTAGACAAAGCTACAAGGAGAAAAAGGTAAACGGAAGCTTCTAGAGACCAACAGCTCAGAATATGAAAAAGAAACGGTGAGGGCAGGAGCTTGACTGTTCAGTCCTCTAGGAGCTGGGACTGGGAATCACAGCGGCTCATGCTCTGGAGAACATGCTGGAGGAAGCAGGAAGTGTGGATCCCCTATCAAGGGTTGAACTTGATAGAGGCAGACATACGGGGTGGACCTCTGGCCTCCATGCACATATCCACACACACATGAACACATGTGCTTACATGTGTTATTTAGTTTTCTGTTTTGCTTTTGGCTTTTGTTATTGTTTGCTTCTTTGTGTGTGTGTGTGTGTGTGTGTGTGAAGAGAGAGAGACAGAGAGACAGAGAGAGACAGACGGACAGAGAAAGACGAGAGGCACACAGAGAGACAGAAAGGGAGGGTTGTAAGGGGCGCATTTACCACAAAGCACATGTGGAAGTTCCTAAACTCTTTTTTTTTTCTCTCACCATTAGTTAGCTTCTGGGGCTCATACTTAGGTTATCACGCTCATGCGGCTAATACCTTTACCCGCTGGGTCACCTTGCTGGTCCCCCACATCACTTTTTATTGAATGAATTATATTATTGGTTTTTAACAATTCAGTTAAATGCTGCCTAAAAAGATACATACAGGGTTGGGGATTTAGCTCAGTGGTAGAGCACTTGCCTAGAAAGTGCAAGGCCCTGGGTTCGGACCCCAGCTCCAAAAAAAAAGAAAAAAAATACATACAAAAACTTTTGTGAAAAGTTTAAAATGGTTAACAACAAAACTAATCATAGCAAGGTTAATAGAATATGAAACAACAGAAACTAAGTAAGTATTCCTTTGTACAGGGCTATGCTAGAAAATGACAGTGTAGAGATACAAATAGTTTCTAAAACAAGTTCTCCTAAACTTGGTATAAACATATACCCCTAAAATAAATGTATATAACAAAACATTGACAAAGTCACAAGAAAGATAAATTTCCAATATTTAGATAATAGGATCTAATTTGGAATGTAACATGTATCTCTTAAATTCAGATATCATATGACTGTTAGTAAATTAAATTTTTCTAATGTGTGATGATATCTGTCTAGAATCTGGCAGCTAGATGGGACTGCAATAGGATTGTAATTTTTAGACTACCCTGGGCTATATGATACACCATTTCAAATAAATGGTAAAAAAAATAGAATAAAATTAATAATTATGTAGAGTATTTTAAAAACATGTCTTAATAAAATTGAATTACATTACTTTTTCCCTTCGCTTTCTTTCTACTTGTACCTCCCAAGTACCATGTCTCCAAACCTTCCACTCCATATTCTCAATTTGATAGACTCTTTTTATTCGATTATTATTGTTATACGTACATAAGCATGTTCATGTGCACACGTATGTGCATATGTGTATACACAAATGGTGACATAATAAAAAGAAACCATTTGCCTTGAGAATGGATTAAATTACTAACTACATGTTCAATCAAAGGATGATCAAAACCCGGTACCCTTTTATCATTTAATGTGAAGTTCATATTTATGCACTCAAGGAAAACATACATTTACCTCCCAAAATTGTGACACAGATTCCCATATAGATGGTGTTAAAACATGCTTTGCCTTTTTTTATGAATTAATTTTTAGTTTATATCAAGGATTTCACAATGAGAAAAGGAAACAGAAGGGCCTGTGCACTTTTATGAGGCAGACCAGACTCGACATCCGCTGTGGATTAGGAAGAAAAGCAGTCCAGCCCACAGCTTCTTAATGAACCTAAGTACACAAGTCAAAAGGAAGCGTTACTGAATAGAGTTGTCACGTATTAGCAGGTAAAATGACCGAATCTAATAAAGGTTTTCCCTGTGTTACTGACAACCCTAGATACATGTCGACCTCACTCAGAATCACAGTCAACCTGGGGCACTTGATGGCTTGAGGGCACATCTCAATCCCCTTACCCGAATTCTAGGTTAGATTGGCTGAAGCTCTCTTCCCTTTCTCTAAAATGTAACAGCGCGTGCGTAGCCCCCTGTGGCTGACTCAGAGCTGGCATGCCGTACTGGGAGGAGCTGTACTGCCCCAAAGAAGTTTGAGGTCATTTTCTGGAGAGGAAGTCAAGGAATCCAAAGATTGACACAAGAATTCATGAGAGAAGCCGACGCCTCAGTCCTAATTAGACAACAAAGGGAATGGCAGAGTTTCATAAGGTACAAGTTTAAACAGAGGCTGTAGAGCCACATGTTACGGGCTGATTGATTTTATCTTATTGGTTTCTTGGTTTCTGTACAGAGGTTATGGAATGATGTTGTCAGTTAAAGGCACAGGACAAGATAAATGGGGATGAGGGCAAAGGTAGAATATTTAGAGACTGGAAATGGTGAAGAACATTTCAGGCAGATTGTTGGCAGCACGGCGCCAAAGAAATGCTACTTAAGAGAATAGCAGAAGATTAATTTTGAAAATTAAATTTTAGATGTTCATAATTAGTTCATGGAGTTGATGGACAAGAATTAAAAGTCAAAGTTGCATAAGCCTTTTTACTACAGGGAAAAGGGTGGTAGTGAAGACATGAGTTTGAATGTGTGGCCAGTGTTGATTTAAAGAGAGACTTACTAGCCTATGAAACTTTCCAGCGAGTAGGTTTCCAGCCACTTCCAGGATTCTACCAAAGAGTCCTTCACCAAAGCAAGGCTTTGTTTGCAATTATTGTGGTGTATTTTTTAGCCGTTGCTCTTGGATTCCAATGAGGTCACCACCCACAGATTGTCTGTGGAAGCCATTTGGCAGGAGTCCTAGTTAAGGAAGGTCAGATCAGAACCATTAGAGGGGTGTCAGCAAACAGCCCGGCTGCTTCCTTCTTGCCATGTGGTGACCAGAGGAAAAGCAAAGCTCGCCTGTTATTGTTTTCTTTCTTTCTTTTTGTTTTATTTGGAGCATTTAATTTGAAGCCTCATGAATGTTCAGCTTTCAAACTGCTTCATTTGGGAAAAGTGAGGTTAGAGAAACAAACAGAATTATAAGTTTGAGAAGTTCCTATATGCAAACACATAAGAAGGTAAAGAATATGCAGTATATTTCTCCATTAAAAAGTAACACAGAGCCTTGATACTGGGACCTTATTTCATAAGTGCTGGCTGTCACAACCTCAAGGAAGATAAAATTATATGTACATAATAGAAACTGGTATCTGCATTTGTCCCTGGAGCTTCTGAGATAAACACACACACACACACACACACACACACATATATATATATATATATATATATATATGCAGAATTTTAGAGCACTGACAGTATTGGCAGATTATGCACACATCAGAACTGTGTAGATTAAACTGAGACAATTAACTTTCATCTGTCTTCCCTCCAGTGCCTCACAGTTTTTTTCCATGCCTAGGAAGCCCTTCTGGGAGATTCTCAATTGGATTCTGTTCCCAGTATTTCCCACATAGGAATCTCATAGCAGGTGCCAACGTCCATCTTTCTTACACAACGTCCATCTTTCTTACACTCCTATACACTTCTATAGGAGGACAAAGAAAAGAAATAATGAGTTAACAAAACAAAACAAAAGAACATAAGCATCAACAGGATCCCACAAAACATTCTGACTGTGGAAGCCTACGTTTCATCCTGGCCACATTCATCAGGTATTTGGTGGAGTGTCCAAATACTGCACTATTTTGGAAAATGTGATGTTAACAAAATCTAATTCTAGTTTGTATATCTCTGGATCATTGGTGCACTGTTTCTAAATCTAATTTGTATATCTCTGGGTCACTGTTACACTGTGTCTAATACTACTTTGTATGTCTCTGTGTCACTGTTACATTGTGTCTAAAGTGTTAGTTTCAGTGTGTTTCTTGAACTTATCTAGCTTCCTCCTTTTTCTAGAAATAGCTATATCTGTGATATTACACAGAAAAAGAAAGGAAATGTAGAAATTGCATATTTTGTTTTTCACATGAAAATTTCAAGACATAAATAAATTTAAAGAAAAATAAATTCATTTTGTTTACATGTCCAGTATGAAGTCTTCTTATAATAGCCCCCTACTCATATTGTTCATATCTTAATTTCATCTTATTTAATCTTAGAAGCTAAGCTTTACTAATGACATCGTAGAAGAAAGTAATAATTTACATAGACCATAAAAGGCCCTTGAATATTTTATCAGCTTTAAGCATCCCAAATTTATATTACATATTTTGCAATCTCTGTGCTAGGAGAACATGTCAGTATGTGTAGCTTCATGAATAGTATGATAAATAACAATACATAGTCATATTCTGGAGTTGATAGTCAAAAATCTCATCACACTGCTGTAACATTTAAAAGAATCTCATCTCAGATCAAGTGGCTGAGTAAGTAACAACACCAAAGCTATTATAAACATACAAAGAAGTAATTGGATGTACAGTCATTGTCCTTGCCACCACACACTGATGCTTTCCCTGCAACAACAAAACTGACAGCATTTTAAAGTAAAAAACAAAAAAAATTGTAATTTGCCATATTATAAAAGAATGTGGTTCTTTTAAGAAAATAATTCATTCTGAGACATTTAGATTTTTATTTATTAAGTATTTTCTCTTTGTACAGTCTGATAATTTTTGACATAGTTAAATCTTACTTTTCTGTGTCATGGTATAGTATCTAACATATAATATAGGCAAAGGAAGGGATTTAAAGAGTATCAGAAACCATTTATGACATTCTTTAATCCAGTCCACAATCCATTTGCTATCTGTATTCTTAGGGTCAAAAGTATTTATTAGCTGAGAATTAGAATTGTAGCTAAGTTTCTCAATTTACTGTCTGATAGGATTTGGCCTCCCTCTTGTTCAAGTTCATTATCTGTATTTTAAAGACTGGGACAAGCAGCCTCATTTAATTGCGAGTTATTCTACGAAGTATTTTCTACTCATTAGACATGACTTTCCCTGTTAAATTATAAATTCCACACTTTTCTATTCTAAATGACCACATTGTACTAAAACCAAACTCTTGTTCTTCTATTACTAGTAAAAATAACTTATAATACAGGAATTGCATATGTAATTTTTCCCTCAAAATTAAATTCAGTTATCTAATTATGGCTGTCTGGGGACTGTTTCCAAAAGATACATTTCCAGAGGTTTTTACAACTTAGTCCTAAAGTAAATTTATCAAAATGTCACAATATACTTTGTTTTTCAGGATTATATCATCAATAATGTTTTCAATGTATTGTCTTATGTTGGCTTTAATCACTTTAGAAATGAGATGTCAAGATATTCCAGAAAATACATCAAGCCATCTGACACTTACTGTTCCTACACATCATGAGTGTACTTGGGCCCCCTAACACCCAGAACTAGCAAGTAGGAACCATTTATATCCATTTGACCAAGACTTTGTATCTTTCATTTTGCAATTTGATCAACAAGAGTATATTTATGAAATTTACCCTATAGACCATTAGCTGTCAACCTGACACAGCCTGGAATAACCTTTAAAAAAAGAGTTTTAATGAGGAATTGCCTTTATCAGAGTAGCTTGTGGCATCAGTGAGGAATTATGCTAATTAACTGATGCAAATGGCCCAGCTTCCTGAAGACAGCATCATCTCTGGGCTGTTGTAAGGTTGTGAATGAGCCAGAGTCAGCACTCCTTGGTGTTTTCCTTTCAAGTTTCTGGCCTGAGTTCTTGCCCTGACTTCCTACAGTGATGGACTGTAACCAGGAAGTAAAAACACACAAATCCTTGCTGCCCTTCTGCCCCTAAGATAATTTTAGCCAATCGTTTCGATTTCAGCCCCTGGAAGAAAAGTAAACAAAGAGCCAACCTAACCATCAAAGAATATAGTGTTTGCCTACCTGAATAGTTGCCTGTCCTGCACTGCTCGCCAATATGAGTGACGTATAAGGGAAAATAAAATTAAACTTATGAGAAGCAGTCCAGAAATTCATTCATTTGACTGACAAGAGAAAATTAAACATCGAAAATAAGAAATTGACTGTCGTCTTGACAGACTAACACACAGAATGTCAAACATGCAGACACACACACATGTATATGCATGGTGTGTGTGTGTGTGTGTGTGTGTGTGTGTGTGTGTGTGTGTCTATTCCACTTGGACAAAGCTATACACACTCTAAAGAAATTATTGTTTTAAGAACAGACACAGGCTCATACAGATGCACACAAATTCCAAATAGAAATGATTAAGTTCAATGTGGGTGACAGCTCCAGAAGTGCTGATGCTAGGGAAAATAGAAGTCGTGGGCCACTTCCTTCACCTCTCAAGCCCCAAAGGAAAGTGCTCAAGGTTTCTGTCCTCCATACATTACAAGGAGAGGTGATGGCTTAATTCAGTGGTTCTCAAACGTCCTGATGTCGCAACACTTTAATACAGTTCCTCCTGTTGTTGTGAACCCCAACCACAAAATTATTGCACTGCTACTTCATAGCTGTAATTTTTGCTACCGTTATGAATCATAATGCAAATATATGATGTGCAGGATCTCTGACATGCAACACCAAGCAGGTACTATCCCATGCGTTTAGAACCACTGGGTTAGAGAGAGGGTGTGAGCTAAATGACCATTATTTTCAGGGTCAGACCACGCAGGTTTGTATATACACAACATTTCCAAGGATTATAGATAACTTCCTGTCTTCACGTGCTTGTTAAATTGACTTACAGCATGATGTAATCATCATAGTAATTGTGTGCCTTTTTGAATGTTGCTCTGTTATCAACCCTCATATGCAGGTAAATCCTCACTTTGCTTTTAGAGGTCCTCCGTATTTTCCTTGACGTTAGAAAAGAGATACCTATTAACTAATAATGTAATTACTAGTCATTTGGATAAAATAAAAATTATTTAAGCATATGTAAATAAGACTGTGGATATTATACATGCAATTACCCAGAGTTAATTATTTGACTAACCAATCTAATAATTTCCATGCATTATAATGAGACGTTATTAATTCTAGTGTAAGTAGGAAAAAAAATCAGTACTATTTGTGACTTCTAACTTTAGCCTCCCACTTTACCCACTAATAGATTAAATTAAATGATAGAGTGGACGATTTAAAATAAAAGTTTATTTATTAATGTACAGAATTGCCACATGTTCTGTTGTTCCCTTCCAAAGGGCTCTAATCCCTTTCTCCTTTATGCCTTTTTCTCTAGCTTTGTATTCCCACAATCTGTAGCTAGACTGCTGGCATTTCTGACCTATATTGTCAGGCCCCTTGTCCTTTGACTTCTAATGGGTTTCAGTCTGTGGGGCACATGGATAGAGGTCAAAGGTCAAAGGATAAGCTGATTTCCCACTGGCTTCCCACTAAGCTCCTGGAAGTAAACTCTTCCCTTGTAGGCATTATATTCTGATATAACCCTTCTGCTGTCTCTGGAAAGAGTACCTTCTGTTGCATCATCATGCCCTCTGCTATTTGCTTTGGCATAGAATTCCAGTCCATGTTGCATTACCTCAACTTCTTCACATCTACCAAATTTGCCTAGCTCATTGTCCCTGGTTGCTGGCTGTGCTGTCTGTTTCCTTCCAGGATACTTCCTCTCCATGACCTTGACTGTTAAGGGAGAAAGCGTACAACAGCCATGGACCTTAAGCTTATACATCCATGAATTCTAGGACCAGGGATCCTGCGGGATGCTATTTTCATGAGCTCATTGGAATTGGTGATCATTCATTTGAAAGACACAGGAAATGTGTGTCAAGTGTCTGGAGATCCTAACCTGACTGCCATACCCCTTTGATTTATTAAAACCAATATATGCTCACGAATTGTTTGTTCTTCCCCTTCAGAAATTAACAAAGAAGGGGCAGTTCACTCAAAGAGATCATGACAAAATTATGCTTTTATAAGAAGGAACTTGCATGTCTGTACACTCTTTTGACTAAGTTGAGGTGATGATAAAGAGACTGGAATTCTATGCCAAGGGAAATAACAGAAGGCATGTGAAGGAGCAATAGAAGGCGGCTATTTCTAGTCCTGAGTATTAAACCATGGAAAATGAATATCACCTTCAACATGGGCATGTTTGGAAAGAAGCCATAGAAGAGACATGGGGTCCCCTATGTTCTCATATAAGATTCCATAGAAGAGCATAAAAATTCTGTTGATAACAGCATGCCATCTAATAATATAATTGATCACTATGGTTGAATAGATTAAGAAAAACCTTTTTTTCATTTACTCTTCAAAGAAAGGACTACTAGAAATACTTTAGAGCTGTGAGAAAGTCATGTTTCTTTTGGGGTTTGCTTGAGTTAGTCTCTCTCTCTATGTGTAGGTAAGGCTGGCCTAGAACTTGCAGATTTTCTGCATGATCTTTCTGAGTATTGGGACTGGAGCCATGGGCCACCATAACCAACTTCAGTAATGGGTTAAGTTGGATTAAGGAGCTCAGTAGATAACTTTCAGTATTTTCTCATGGTAGTAGCATCATTCTGTGTGATAAAAATCTTAAATCATATAAGTTCAGTATACAAGACATGGATCTTATTAATGTTATTTATGTGAATCCTAAATAATACGATTTACCACTTGGCTTTTTGACGGTACACACACATTCTGATAACCTTCATTTCCTTCTCCCTGTTGTTGACTTATGAGCTCTGTTGTCCATGTGAATGAGGAGAGGCAGCTTTGAGCTCTTAAATATGGGCATAACTTTCTTCAGGCTTTCTTGGCTTTTACAAATATAATAGCATTTCCTCCTTTGTTTATTTTGCCTGATACTATCCAAAGATTCCCATTTCCATTTTCAGCAGCTCGTTAGGGGAAGTGCTGGCATGTAGCTGCTGGACAAGATTAATAGAAAAACTGACTCGGCTGTCTAATCTACATTTGTTTGCAATTTTTGGTTAACTAGCAGCGCAGCATATTTGTAGAAAATGAAATATTTTAAGTTCAAAATAGCTTCTAAATGGTTTTCTGTTAGCCTCTTGGTTTCTGAATGACAGTGACTAAATGCTGTTTATGCCTCTGTCCCTGCTGTTTAGAACCATGCTAAGCATGTGAATGCCTTCAAGAAATTATGTTGAAAATTTAACAATTATTTTTATAAAATTTATCTCTCTGTGTTGAATGCAATCACATCTGAAACTTTCCCTAATTGAGTATGGAACTAAGAAAGCAGGAAAAAAAATGCATTTTGTTTGGAGGCGTAAGATATGCTAGGCATGTAATTCATACAAGAGTTCTCTACTGCACACTAAGTGACCTATGAGAGATAATCGAGCAAAGAAAGCATTGTGGATAAGTTTGTGAAATGGGCTGAGATCATTGGGTGTTGTAGCGGTATACATTAGACTTTTTGTCGTATGGGTGTTAGCCAAAAGAAAGAAGTAGAAGTAAGAAATAAACTCGTATCACTAGAGTATTTGGGGATATGGTCTGGAGTCACACATTCCATGTTCAATTTTAATTTTAATTTGTATAACTTCTTGTTCATCTTTTGCTTTGTCTGAGAGAACACAGCACCGTCTTCAGGGTTCATCGTATTACATCTGTATTTCTTTTTATATTACACTGCTTTCTTAGTACAAGAGATATTAACCCAATATTGATTCAATATTTATACCTTAAAATATGCCATTTCTACCATGGTTTAAGTGCTCCTTGAAACTTACCACCAAGCTATTAGAGTGAAACCAGCCTAGAAGTGTCTCAGATGCCCAGTCTCTTAGGGAGTTCAGGGCAATAAAGCAGTCCTCAAGAGAGCTTAAGGATTAATAAGGATTGTGTATACCTGAGTGGGAAAAGGCAGGCAAGTGAAGCCATTTATTGTCTAACCTAGGACGTGTTTGCAATGAAAGGAGATACATTTAGACAGGACAAACTAGGTAATGATGCCCAAGGAAACCAGAACATATGGTCATCTAATTTACATATGTAATTCTTCCGTAAATCCTGCAACTGTTGGAGCAAGCAGGATTTAGCAGGAGATATAAACATCCTTTGTAATAAAAAAAAGGCCAGCAACAGGAAGGGTGATTGTAGTTTTTATTGAACAGTACAAACTATTAGAATGTTTTTCTTATTTTTAATTTTATTTTTGAGATTATGATATAATTACATTTCTCCCATCCATTTCCTCCCTTTAAGTCCTTCCATATACTCTTTATTCTCTTTCAAATTCATCATCTTTTTCCCCTACCAATTGTTACTATATATATATATATATATATATATATAGAGAGAGAGAGAGAGAGAGAGAGAGAGAGAGAGAGACTGACTTCTGGTACCCACTACCGTAGTTTCTCTTTATCTGTAGGTCATTTATTCCAACAACTCGGTGAATGCTTGAAACCATGAATAATTCTGAAAAACATACAAACTTTCTTTTCCTATATACAGGTTCCTGTGTTGAAGGTTGATTTATAGATAAGGTGCTGTAGGAATTGGTTATTACTAATGAAGTACAGCAGCTATAAAAATATGCTAAAAGAGACGTGTTTGGTCTCGTATCTTGCTGTAAAATAGTCACCCTTCTGCTGATGATGTGAGATGATCCAATGTTTCTGTTATGAAACAAAATGAGGTGAATGAGAAGGGCCTTTGTAGAACAGTGTTAGATTGCTACTAGGACTTGAGTTTACAGACCATTACAATGTCCAGAGAGCTGACCCAAAACTACAATGCCAACTTTTACCCTAACAGGTGGGTTACAAAAACACTTTGGATTCAGTGAACAAAATCTGAATCACATTGGGGTAGGCACAAACCCTGAAAATACATCATACTCCTAAGAATGACCTAAGATTTATAATTGGTGAATGACTTTTTTGGTAGTTTTCCATTTAATACATTTTTTTTTACCATGGTTGACAATGTGGAAATGAAACTTTGGAAAGCAGAATTACAGAGAGTGGGAGAGTGATATGTTTTATTTAAACCATTATACCTAGTTGTCTCAGTGGAAACAGCCCTAAGACGGAGCACGCTATAGGTCAATCATTTCCTGACCTTAGATTGAGCAGCAAAATGCCGTGATGTATAGGAAAAGAGGAAACGGCTGAAAGAGTGCCACCTCCATGTCATACAGAGCCATGATTTTCCAGCTGTGACATAGGAAGTCTGTGTTCATGCAGATGGTAATGGAGAGCCAGCAAAACTTCTGGACTTTGCAGATTTCAACAGAGAGAAAGAATTAATCAGAGAAAGATCTAGAAGTTTGTGAGTAAGTCTCTATAGACAGTACAAAGCTACTCAAAGATGACCAAGGAGCTATTGTTATGAGACCAAAAAAAATCATGAAAACCAAGATTTACTTAGGATGTTGAAAGTCCACTATCAACACTGAAGAAATATCTTAGCTGGAAAAGGTGGCTTGTGTTTGTAATTTCAGCACCCCGGAGTCTGGAATAGGAAGATGGCTGACTGTAAGTTCTAGGTCAGCCTGTGCTACAGAGTGAGATGCTATCTCAAAATTAATTAATTTATTAATGTTGAGAAAGTATCTGGCTAACATCATTTTGGTTCCAATGGAATGTACCTGGAAACATTGAATATGTCACATGTAAGATAATACCTAACTTAAGGAAAAAATACTATACCTCAGAATAACACCTACACTAGATAATCCCAACAAAGCCAAAAACTAAGCCCTGATAATTCTTGCTAAAAAAAGAAGATGGGATACAGATTCTGGCAAGTCAGAAGAGCATGGAGAAGTTCTATTCCTTTGAACAGACTAACCCCCCACAGATATTCAAACTACACCTTTGTAGATTTCAAAATAAGGGACCACATATTGAAGTGTCAGACAGAAGAAATGATCTTCATTCTGCAGAGGAGGTTAGCTCATGCATGATAGCACATGATTTCCAGGGCCAAGTAGATAAACTTGCAGAGATGCAAAAAAATGATGACCCCCCCCAAACCAGGAAAAGTTAGATCAATATAAGAAAATACCTCACTATTCCGTTCAGCAAATATTTCAATGCACTGGCTAGAAGTGTGTTGGAAGAACTAAGAAAAATCTGGTCTTTTAAAAAGTCATTCAGAATCTTAGCAGAGGTTTAGAATCTATGGAGGTATTGAGCTGAAATGTAATTGCCATGAACTAGAATGAAGATAAGAAGAGAGATGCATAAAAAATTTCACATGGCTTTGGATGGAGATCACCCTCTTTTAAACACAAAGGGAAAAATATTGATAAACTAAAGTAGGTGGAGCTTCTGGGATTGTAATGTTGGCACCATATAGAATTTTATGCAGAGGAAACACCTAGAAGTCTGTGGAGGTAATGTCAGGGGTCTTGGGTACATGTTAGGTAATTATTATGGCATAGGAAGTCATGTATATATGTCCAATGAGTCCTGGTTAAGACAGTGAGAAGTAAACATAAACATATTTAAGAACACAGGACCACAATTGGAAGAATTTCATAAAACATACCAACTCATAAATTTAAGAGAGTCAGAAAACACCAAGCAAGATAAATAAAAAGGAAAGCATATCTAGACGTATCACAGCAAAACTGCAGAAGTACAAATGAGAGAAAAAGGCTTAGACACTGCTAGAGACAGAGATACATAATGTAAATGAAGCTTCACTCCACAGCAGGAACACTGGAAACCAAACAGCAGTCAGCCGGCACGTCAAGTGATGAAAGGAAGAGAAACTGACCATCAAATCACCACTCAAAACCCATGCCAAATGGAAGCCATTTGCCATCAACGAAACCCAGAGAAATTAAACAGCAAAGCCATGTCTCCTAGAATTGCAGAACAATAATACTCAAGAAGAATAAAGACTAAGGAGGAAGAAGAAGAAGAAGACTAATACTAGGAGGAGGAGGAGGAGGAGGAGGAGGAGGAGGAGGAGGAGAAGAAGGAAGAAGGAAGAAGGAGGAGAAGAAGAAGAAGAAGAAGAAGAAGAAGAAGAAGAAGAAGAAGAAGAAGAAGAAGAAGAAGAAGAAGAAAGAAGAAGAAGAAGAAGAAGAAGAAGAAGAAGAAGAAGAAGAAGAAGAAGAAGAAGAAGCACAAACTTGGATCCATGTGGATAAGACAAAAGCATTGGGATAAGTGATCAAGGAATATATAAAAGACTTTGCATTTTTTCTTATTTTTTTACATAAAAGATAATTAACTGCCTATGGACAAACAAGTAGAGCAAGAGACAAAATAACAGACAGAAAACAGGTACAGGGAGATAGCTGTAATTAAACTGTTAAAATCTATTCTGCTTGTGAAGGAGCAGAAGGGAAATTTAAGTGAGTTGTGAAAGGAAGAAGGCTCCCTACTCAGGTAAGTTAAGGATGCGTCTTGCTACCCAAGCACAAGGAGAAGTCAATGAAAACGATATTGGAGGGAGTGCCCAAGGGCATTCTGAAGAAGTGCTTTAATACTCTCAAAATATCCAATCTGGAGAACACAGACATGAGGCATTAGAAAAATAAGTTTGATTTTTTTCTGTTTTATGTAACAAATGGAAAACAAACAGGAGGACCATTAGCAAGAGATACTTGCCAAATTTAAAGACCCAGACTGATTGGAAGTAGCAGGAAAGAAAAGGAGAACCTATGCAAACTGTCTGTCAGAATGAGTAAATGGGTATGGCACTACTGATATCATGCAAAGTAAACACAAGGGTGTATTAGTGTTAGAAGTTAACAGGGACGTTCATAAAGACAAAAGAGACAATTTGGATACAAGAAGTTGTATGTAAATATTCATTCAATCAAAAGAAGAGTTTCAAACATTGTGAAGGAGGCTAAATTGTGATGAGTTGGCTAAGGGGATGGAAGTGATTGTCACCAAGCCTGAGTTCCCATGGAAGGAAAGAACTATTCATGTAAGTTATCCTTTGACCTCAGGTGAGATCTCTGCCCAGCCCATAAGCACCAATGTGTGTACATACACATACATATAAATAAGCCCATAAAATCTAAAAAGAAAAAAGACAACTTGCAAAGTAAAGGGTAAAATAGATAAATTGACAATCATAAGAAAAATGTGATACCAGAAACTCATTGGTAACTAGACCAAAATTTAAGAAATGCAACTATTTTATGAGCACCACTTTTCAATCATATGTATTCCATATTTGTATAAATGATGTGTCATAACTACACCTAAACAAACAAAGACCAATGTTTGGGACATGTACAAATTAATAAGTCTAGGTTTCTAGGACCCCATTCAGACACAAGGCAGGGAAGTTGGTATTGGTTATGTTTTTCTCAACTTGACACAAGCTGAAGTCATCTGCGAAGGGAACTTCATCTGAGATGTCCTAATCATATTGGCATGTAGGCAAGCCCTTCAGCCATTTTTCTTGATCAGTGATTGACGTGAAATGTCTCAGCCCTCTGTGACAAATACTATTCCTAGACAAGTGGTACTGGGGTATGTAAGAAAACAAATTGGGCAAGTCAGAAGGAGTAAGGCAGTAAGCAGCTTTCCTCCTTAGTCTGTACTTGAGTTCTTGCGTTGGACTGTAACCTGTAGGATAAATAAGTTCTTTTTCCCCCAAGTTGCTTTTAGTCATTTTGTTTGATCATAGCAATAGGAAGCAAACTAAGACAGTAGTTTTTATTTTCTAAATCTGGAACAAAGATCATGTTATATATTCCCAGGACCTAGGAGTGGCCCTTTACAACTTAATATGACAAACTGAATGGTCCATTCCTTTTCATCAGCAAGCTCTCCATTTAAACACTTGTCATCGATACTATATTAAAAGTGACAAGAATCCTTTATATATGATACATAAAACACATTTTTTTATCTTCCTCTTAAAGAGTAGACACTTTGGGTTCCAAAAAGGACACGTGTATTATTTGATTGTAAAGGTAATTTTAGTAATTTGGATGACAGGTATTTCTGTGCATTGTATGCATTAATCCTCAAAGCATCTTTTTAAAGTGATGAAATGCCTTATATAACCAAATGTAGAGATGAGGAAGGTGAAGAAATTTCTCTCAAGCGAAGCCAGCACCATGACTCACTCAGATTCAAGATTCATAAAGGCAAATCCACCACATTGTCATTGTTCATATCAGAGACCTTATACAGTGGGGAATCCTTAAAAGGTGCATTTCATGAGTGCTCTGTCCTTTGTGTTTATTTTTTTCATCTGGTTAGCCTTTGGGTGCTGTTACAGCATTTGAGAAAGACAGCGGTTTTGATAATCGTATATTTAAGGTGTTTGGTTCATTAACATATATTATCACATGGTGCTATCAATCTAAACATGGTGTATAGACCTGGTGACATGGTCATGCAATCCCAACTGAAGAGGCTGAAATAGAAGGATCAAGTTCAAGGCCAACCTAGGCTACTGAGTGAGTGCTAGGCTAACCCAACAACTTAGATCCTCTGTCAAATTCAAGAGTGGGGGGAGGGAAGGCAGTGATATAACTTTTCACTCAGATGTAGTTGACTGCCACAATGTCAAACATATTACAAAGCAAAAACAAGTTACCATTCAACATCTCTTGAGAAGATGATAAACATAAAAAAGCTTAAAATTTTAATCAGTGCCAAAGATGATATATTATTTGTTAGTATACTAAATGACCTTAAATATATGATTTTCAAAACTGCTGTCTCTTTCAAATGCTGTAAAAGAACCCAAACAGAAACACACTGAACCGATACTTATTGGAAAAGTAAGTAGTGGTGGTTGACTGGACTCTTTAACCCATCCAAGAAATGGTAGAAAACATTACCAAAGCTGACTTGTACAAAGCATCTTTTAATCCACCTGATAAAGATTCATGAACGTGGTTATAGCTTAATTACTTTGTAAAGTGTATCAAGTATTGTGCTTATTCTTTAATATATGGCAATGAATAATTAAGTCCAATAATATATATTACTCCTCTGTTCTCTGAGTTGTGGGGTTTTTTTCCTTTAATATTTCCTAAGATTCCAGATTTCCAACCAATTCTTCCATGTTTCTCAGTACAGCTTGGTGTCTACAGTCAGCCTCCTTTTGTCCTATTAGGTTAATTCTGCAGACACAGTTGCTCCTGTGAAGATATTGGTTCATTTAGTCCATCAAACAGTGGTGACTGCAAAGACTGCAGTAGGACAGCAATGGTTACCCAGGCCAGGGGCTGGTCATCAGAGGCCAAACTCTTCATTATCTCTAAAACGCTTTATCCAAACCGAAGGATAAATCCCATTCCTGCTTCAAATATTTTAAGTCAATATTGGGACATTTTATATAATACCATTTCACTTATTTTCCTCTGTTGAAAATTTTAAAAAATGGCCATAAGTTTATAAAATTTGGAAACTGTTATCAAGTTTATTAATCCATTATTGAGGGTAGGAAATTAGCATGTTCCTTTTTCGGATAATTAATCCCTGAGTACTGTGATTGGTCCTAGGATACCCTGAAGGTGTTAGGATCTGTTGGGAAGATTTATACCATCAGAAATGTTTCTATGAAGCCGGGGAGAGGACTACATGGCTACTGAAAAAGCATCTTTAGAAAGTATTTAACTCACAGGTTCAAGGACTATCATTATTTCTAGCAAGAAAAACTATAATATAGACAATGCTTACTTCAAAAAGGCAGTAATTTTCTTGTTTCTTCAACAGTTCCCTCGTTGAGGATAAACAAACACGTCCTGGGTACTATTTTTACTACAGTGTCTGATAGATGGAGGGAATGACATAAAGAAGGCAGTTATCATGGCTTTGAGATGATTAATACAACAAGAGAGAGAGAGAGAGAGAGAGAGAGAGAGAGAGAGAGAGAGAGAGTGGCAGAGCCCCAATATAATGAGACGAGTGCATAATAGACTGTTATAGAGAGGTGAGATCAGAGAATAGGTCTTGCTGGGCACTGTGATCAATGTTTGCAGTTATAGACAAAGGAAGTATTTCTACTGGTTCAGGTTCAAAGGATGCATTTTAAAATAAAACTTTCTATAGTCCCTACAAAGCTGGAGTACAAGACTCAGGGATGAGGGAATCCAGGAACAAGGGCCATATCCATATCCACTGCAGAGAATTGATAGAGAGGCAGGCAGGCTGCTGCTGCTACCTCTCCACACAGTGCTAAGCTTATGACAATGTTGCCCACCAACTGACAACTGATGAGAAGACCAAAGTGGTCACTGGGGTTGGCCATGCTTCATCACCTCCTCCAAGTTCACAGTTAAGACTGTCTCTGACACAGTATTACACTATGACACCCCAGCTGCCATGGAAACCGATAAAGCAAGTACCTGGTATGTTCTACTTAGGTAGGACCTATCTACGCGCCCCCTGCCCCTTGTAATCTATTCTCAGGAGGAATCAAAGGCACACAAATGGATTTGCTAAATGTAAGTAGATTGCTGCTGACTATGTGGCCCCCATGAGGGCACAACAGAAGGGAGATGCCAAAGAGTAAAGAATCCAGCCCCTGGCAGGTCATTCTTGTCAACATGAGCAGTTTAAGTTTTATCCTAGAGGACGTATGGAGAAACATCATAGGAATCTCACTTTTAAAAATCACTGTGCCCTGTGGAGGGTGCTTCTGAAGGACTGGATGTATGAAGGCCCCCCAGGATCAGACCTTTGAAACCTCAGTCTCCAGTTGGTGATACTCTTCTGAGATGTGGAACCTTTTGGAAGGAGAAGCTAGCTGAAGAAAGAGGTTAGTGGTGAGGGTTGTCCTTGAGAGTTAGAGTATGTCCATGCTTACTGCCTCCTCTCTGCTTCCTGACCCAGCTACATGTGAACGAGCAGTCACTTTAGCCCTGGCAGAACCAAGAACAGCTCTGACCACCATGCTTTCCCTATCATGATGGACTCCACCCCAAAACCGTGAGACCAGATGAACTCCCTATCCCCTTAAGTTGTTTTTTGCTATGTATTTGGTCATAGTAACAAGAATGATGGTTGATACAATTCATACAAGGAAGATGGGAGAGTTCATAAACATTTCTATATTCATAGCTGGGACAGATTCCTATAACCATAGACAGCAAGAGCAAAACAGGCCAACTTATTTACTCTATGTAATGGAAGCCACGTGAGAGAAGAGTGCCTTAGGCTATTTCCTGGAGTCAGCTTTAAATGGCATTTCAATATAAAATAATCATTTTAGAAAAGCAACAAGACACATAAGTACCTTCTATAGATCTAGAAATTTAAAAAGTAATAGAATAAAATCCTTAGAAAAATTTAATGGTCACTTTTCTTCAATTTGAATATGCATTTGTTAATGCTGTGTGTATGTGTGTGTGTGTGTATGTGTATGTGCTCATGTGCATGCATATGCTCCTAGAAGACATTTTTCTTTACTTTTACACACACATACACACTCTCAAGGACAATTTTCCAAAAGTTTGTGTATACTCTAAGATGGTATTCATTTTTGATACTCATGAAGGTTGATTTGAGTGATTTTCTTATCAGTAGTCCATTTCTCCCCATTCTATATATTTTATATACTTGATGAAGAGGTTGGCTTCTTATGAAAGATCTTTTGGCCACATTTTTTCTGCAGAGAAACAACCCTAGATCCCATCAAAGTGTCCTCCAAATGAGTAACTCAAAATGAGGTTTATCACAAGCTTTTGTAATTGGGCCTTTGGCTACCCATGGGCAAGGTTATCAATGAGGAGTGGCTTCTCACCCATACAACACTAGAAGTACTCAGCCATGACTTCGTAGCATAATATTGTTTCCTGTGGGAACAAAAGTATAAAGTATTTGTGATTTTTTCTCAAAGCAACAAAGTGATTTATCACTTCCTAAATGCAGTGCCATCTTCCTGGCAGAACTAAGCTCCCCTGACACACTCTGTCCACTGTGACCATGGACATTTGATGGATAAAGGATTAATCTAGGATTATGAGAAGGGAGAGAAAAGTGTGATCTTTTTAGTGTGTCTCATAAACAAGAAAATATAGAGAACATGGTTAATCAACCTCAGTCATTTTTCAAGCACATGAGTAAGTGCAGGCCTGTTTTATTAGATTAAGTCCTTCACTAATGTACCATGTATGCACCAATGGAAATGTATATAAAGGCTGGCTCTGGCTGGGTCCAGTGTCAACATCCACAGTTCTTCAATCAACTCTCGACACAGGAGAGAAGTCACATTAAGTTATACATTTATTTTCTAGGTTTTGAAACAGAAACCTTCAGGTCTGTAAGTGGCTGTTTTATTTGCTTCCCCTTGTGCTCAGTTGCAAACAAGTTAACTGTCACCTAAATTTAAAGTTCTTTTTTTTTTTAAGTAAAAAGTAGTTAGGAAACTAAGTTCCCCAAAGAACTTCCTTTTGTGGATAGGAAATGCAGTACTAGACAATATGAAGATAAAATAAGCAGGCTCAGAGTGAAGTCAGAAATGGCTACTAAGAGAGTTGGATGCCTGAGGAAATGTAAGAGACACAGCAGTCTGTGCTGGAATATTGAATATTTATATACTGCTTCAGTTTCCTGTCCCCTGCTGCATTAAAAACCTTATTATGACTGAAGATATATATATATGTATATATATATATATATATATTGAAAATAAAGAATTTTAGCCCACCACACACAAACTGTATTTGATAAGAAAGACCTTCTTTAGTAATAAATTAATTAATCACAAACAAATTTATATCAAAAAAATATTGTGGAGACTCACAGATGTGAAAAATCTGTTTTCAAATTAAATCTGTGAAAGTTACTAAGCTACATTCAAGAGAACAAAAGAAATCAATAACCAATGGTCCCAGCTGTCTATGATGCCCAAGCATGACAAAGACCAACATCGGCAAGACATCCCTAAAGGTTCAAAGGGAGCGCGATACCGCGGCCGGGCAGCAGGGACAAACTGCTAATTGGACTTAGGGCCCACTCAACAAGAGGCGAATAATGGCTGATTCTGGAAAGAAACTCGGCTTCCTGGGACTGGGGAGACCATGGATCTTAGAGAAGAACTAACTACTGACATTTTACTAGTATAATAACCAACTGTTTTCTAAGTACTTATCCTTGTACCTAAAGTTAAATATGGCTCTCATGCCTCAACGAAGAAGCTTCTCACAGCATACCGAGACTATCACAGAAAACTGCAACGGACCCAAACGCAGAGAAAAACTGGTCCTGGTGTGCCCGGTACATATGACTACAGTACAACTCCTGCACTGAATACTTGGGCGTATCACAGGCTAGGGACACATGAATATGAGAACCAGAGGGCCAGGAACGTTACTGTGAGATTGTGTTTCCAGGATGAAACTAGAGAGCTTCATCCAGAGTACTTGAACAATATGGCTGCCCATGCAAGACCATAATTAATACCACACCAATAGACATGCTAATATAATGTTTCAAGGGGAAGTCTCACAGGGCTCTACAACTAGACCAAGAATTATAGGCAACTAAATAATACCGAAATAGGGAAAGTTAGCCTTCCCCAAGGATGAGCCCCCTAATAGATTATCCAGTACAAAGATGATCAGCCTTGAATATATACACATACGGACCCCTTTAGTCTCATCTGTGTGTGTGTGTGTGTGTGTGTGTGTGTGTGTGTGTGTGTGTGCAAAAAGTCATCAGAGAAAAGGAGGTCATGGATTTGAAGGATGTAAAGGGTCAGCGGAACATGGGAAAGACCAGAAAGGGAAAAAAGAGAGGAGGAATGTAACTAGATTTTAACTAAAATTATGCAATTTCCCGTTACTAAAAGTCAACGTATAAGAACATAAATATATATAAGGGCTTTCCCTCCCAAAAGTTTAGATAATTTTTTTTATTTTTTCTTTTTTTCGGAGCTGGGGACCAAACCCAGGGCCTTGCGCTTGCTAGGTAAGCGCTCTACCACTGAGCTAAATCCCCAAACCTGATAATTTTTAAGAGAATTAAAAACTTTAAAAATGTTTATATAAAGACTTCAATGAAAACAAAAATTTCCTAAATGTTTGCTTTTATAAACCCAAACGGGAGGAAAAGAAACATGATTTTATAAACTATCCATTGAATTAATTTCTGCATATTATTTAGCATACTAGGTCTTCAGTTTCTTTAATGTAATTATTGATGATTTAGATGAATCTGAGAAATGTGCAGGTAAATAAAGTTTTATCCAAGAATGATTCTCATTTTATAAAAGTGAAATAAAGTGTAGTTCTGATATAAGGTGTGTCTATCTACATGGCATTCCCAATGTCAAAAAAAGATGCTAGATTTACTCATGAAGTTGTGTAATAATGCAAGAAATATCACAGCCCATACTTTTTCTCCCAGTCTCCAATGCATCTGCTGTATAGGACATTACCCTCTAACATGCAGTAATTTGAAGCAGTAGCCTGTTACATGTCATGATCAAGTGTATAGAATTCGGAGCCAGAGCATTTGAGTTTGTACCTAGTTGCTATGACAACCCTGACGTGTTAGTTCATGTTGATTTTTATTCCCTTAATACCCTCATATGTAAATTAGATACACAGTGACTCCCTAATATGGTAAAAAATAAAATTAAATGGATTAATACTGACAAAGCCTGTGTGTAAATGCCAAGCACATAGGGAAATACTGATAGTTTTCATAAATTAATTACTGTAAACATTCATGATCATATTCTAAAAATACCTATAATAGATCAGCCATGTTTGAGTATTTGGTATTGTTTACAAAGGCCAATACAATGATCTTATAATTAATGTGTTGGAAAAAATGCAAGTAGACATTCAGCTATGGTTTTTGGTATATTATTTCTATAAATACATATTTTTATTAAGTATAACAGGTTGCAATAATAATGAGTTCAAATTTCTTGATGCTCATTTTGTCCATTCATTTCTAGTGTTCTTTTTATTGATGTTTTCCAGTAAAACCCAACAATATTTGAAAAAAAAAATGAACATTTATTTTTCTGTCTGTTCCAAGCTAACCTCCCATCCTACACATTTCCCATCTGTGGCCTCTGTTCTCACCCTTTCTCCCATTATTGAAAATAGATTCTTTTCTCACACAGTGTATCCTGATTATTGCTGCTCCTCTTTCTACTGTTCATATTCCCTTTCCACCTCCACTGCAAGCCACATCCAAACCCTATCTATCTCTTATTTTAAAAGAGCGGGCTTCTAAGAGATAATAATAAAATACAGCCAAATGTAATATAAGACAAAAACTATCACATCCAATTTGGACAAGACAGACCAACAGAAGGAAGAGCCCAAGAGAAGGCAGGAGAGTCAGAGACCCACTTGTCCACACACTCGGGAGTCCCATGAAAACACTAAACTCAAAGCCACAGGATATGAGGAGGATCTTGTGCAGATCCCCGCAGGCCCTGTGCTGCTGATTTGGTCTGTGTGAGTTCATATGAGCTTTGCTCAGTGGATAAAAAGGAAGCTACCCTGCCCTTCTCAAGTATTCCAGCAATATATTGTGCTCACACTGCTAGTGGCTGTTATATTCTGAGAGCTGAGTAGAGAGAACAGAAAAATCATAACAGTTTTGAGAATTAGACGATGATGATGATGATGATGATGATGATGATGATGATGATGATAGTAATAATAATACCTAACATACATGGGGAAATTTAACAAGGGTATGTTGAATGTATTGTTAAGTTTCTTACCAGCTCCCAGCAGAACCTGATAAAGCATATATAGCTTGATTTAATAACGGGGAGGAGAGAGGGTACAAGGAGTCAGAGGACAGGCCGAAGGGCCGCTGAGATGGTTCTCCATCTGTAGTCCATTTTCTAAGGATGAGTGTCTGAGATGAACAACGGTTGGTAATGTGCATAATGGTAAAGGGTGGTGGTTATTGTGCCATGAGTTGAGTCATTTCAAACTGGTGCCTTGTCCTCTCTGATCCTAATTTCTTATACATGCGGGGAAATGGGGACAGGGAAGAGAACCAGAAGTTCAGATGAGGACATATTCAGCTTGCATTTTCATCACACTTCTGTTTAGCAACATGATTCTTGGCACCCACTCTGATTTCCTACAATTTATTTTTCACTATAATGTTGACCACGGTGAAAAATCAGTCTTGACACTCTTGGTGGTATGACATTCTTGGTGGTATGACATTCTTGGTGGTGTGCCTCTAAAGACCTTCTGATTACTGCATGGGATTCTCAGAACAAAGCCATTGAAAACAACAGTCAGGGTATGTTTTTAAAAGAAAGAAATGAAGAATCGATGGAGTCCATGATTTACTTTGGAAGGCAACAGTTTGTTATCTGTGGATATTTTGATTGGCAAAGTGTTTTACTGCTTGTCTACTGACCGGGGGCAACTAAGTCACCATTCTGTTTTTCAGTCCTTTGATATTCAGCCATGGAGGTTATTTTAGGACACAGAATTCTTCCTCTGTCTCAGTCTTTTGACATTTACTCTACCAATCTTTTGAACCACACTTTTTAAAATGTCAGTTCCTTTCAGCATGAGGGGTCTAATAATAAGCACTATATACTGAGTCAGTTCAGGGCTTAATAATTTGTTTATGGTAACAATAACTGATCATCATAGAAAGCTAACTATATGCCTGTGTCATTCTGAGCACCTACATGTATTTAACAAGTGGGTGCTTGCAATATCCCCATGAAACTACCACTCCTACCTCTGTGTGCTTAACAGATAGAAAAACTGAAGTGCTAGAAGATTGGGTTATTTTTTTTTTCTTTCCTCGCACCTAAGGGAAAAGATTCAGTTCCTGCAATTGTTTTAAAGACCCTTGTGTTTGTCTTATATTGCAAGGCAGTATTTTAATGTCCATTTAAGAAGAATTCAGAAATGCATCGAGACTGATGCCTGAAATGCCAGAGGTTGTAGGCAGATGTGAGGCTCCATGTCTTCCACATTCTCCCTCTCAGGTGTCCTGATGCTGCTGCACAACGGGCTCAAAGAATAAATAAAGCAGAGTCTGGAACCAGCAGGCCCCTCGTGCATTTTGGAGGCGTGGCAGGGGGACGCGGGGGCAGAGGGGAGGGGGAGATGGTCTCTGAAAATCTTACTGTTATGGTTCTCGGGTGAAGGCCTTCTTCAGCGATCTTTAATGAAGCAGCTCCGAGATGATCTTAGCTCGTTCGTATTTCCTTATTGGGGTGGGTTTGAGCGCATACATTTCTTTAGGTGTGAACCAATGTTTTGTGGTGAGAATATCTAGTGTGGGGAAAGGTGGCTGGTGGGAAGCGAAGGCACTGAGCTACTTCATTAGCGTGAAGAGCTGTTCAGGTGCTGCTGAGTTCCTGACTACCCGTGACCACTTGGTTGCGGGTTGCCCGGTTATGTTCTTCAAGGCAGCCAAGGAAATAGGGAAGAAGCAAGTTCCACTTCTGCTGGTCTCAAGTTTTGAAATTTCTGGGGTTTGAGCAGGCTCTACCTTATCATTTCCACCAATTTCTCTTGTGACAGTCCAGGTGCCCCCACCCCACTGATGCACCTTTTAAAAAACAATCAGGACTGTGCTGTTTATACACCATTGGAAAACTTCTTTTTGTACTTTTATCATAAACAAAACTCATTTTATATTTAGTACAGATGGTATTTTAGAATAATGTTATTTATGTATCATTAAGCATTTTAAACCAAAGGCAAATACCATTTACTTAGAGTCTTGGTTAATAAAGAGACACACCATAGAATTGCTTAGATTCACTCCCTTTATACCAGGTGAAAAATCTTTTTCTTACCATTGTAGGTTTACTGGCTGATGCCCTGAACCTAATTCCCTTTTCTTTCCTCCAGGAGTACATCTCCTGCTCTCACCTAATGTGTATTCCATTGCTCTCTTTTATTCCTACTCCTTGACAGTGTCTTGGCTATAACTGACCATGAGCAGGGTAGCCTCTCATGCATGTTGTACAGTACCAAAACCAGGAAGGGAACTTAGGCAAACATGGAAACGAGGCCAAGATGCTGGGCTGATGTTAAACAGAAGATCTCCAAGATCATGAAGTGCCAATCCAGGGTAGCATTAAGATAAAAAGGCAACGGAAATCCTTTTCTAAACTTCTCCTTTAGGAATTTATTTTTCCAAAGGAACAGAAATACTGGGGGCAGGAAGAAAAAAAAAGAAATACCATTAGTTCACTGACATTTTATTGTAGGAGAACATCACAGTGAGGATTCGTTAGCAAGCTCAGAAATTAGACACAAATGCTAGCAACTACTATGCTAATATGAATTGAATAATTAATTCCAGAGAATTAAAAATAAACAAATATTAATATGCTTATGATATTGGCTCAGTGGTGGATACAAGTTCATGTAGTGTGTGTGCACGTGGTTGTGTGTGTGTGTCTGTGTGTGTGTATGTATCTGTATGTGTATATGTGTATATATATATATGTGTGTATGTGCATGTATGTGTGTATGTATGTTTGTATGCATGTATGTATGTGTGTGTATATGTGTATGTGTATGTGTGTGTATGTGTGTACATGTGTATGTGTATGTGTGTGTATGTGTGTATATGTGTATGTGCATGTGTGTGTGTGTGTGTGTGTGCATGCACGCATGTGGCTGAGGATGTATTTGAACATGTGGAATTGGATAGGATAACTTTGGGGAAGTAATAAGAACACTATTGTGTAATATGGAGAAACTAACTGTAGCAGCAAAATAAATAAGATCTATATGAATTATTTATCTAAAACTAGAGATTCAGAATTCATCTATGGTGGCTCATACCAATTATCTCAGCATTTGGGAAATGGAAACAGGAAGATCAAGAGTTCAAGGTCATCCCTGGCTCTCTAGGAAGTTCCAAGCTCACACCATGAGAAACTGCAGACATTGTCATTTATCTTTAGAGCTTCATTTCTAGTGCAACTTGTGTATGGCTAACCATACTCATGCAATGTTC
This sequence comes from Rattus rattus, assembly GCF_011064425.1. Taxonomy (NCBI): domain Eukaryota; kingdom Metazoa; phylum Chordata; class Mammalia; order Rodentia; family Muridae; genus Rattus; species Rattus rattus. Next base: position 7,607,481 of record NC_046167.1, on the reverse strand, counting down.
TGACATAAATAAGAGTAGCACAAATTGCCACCTACAGAGTGACAACCTTATACATGTATTCACAAGGTAATCTTACACATGCAGTCACACAGTAACACTCCACACACACATTCCCAGGGTAACCTCTTACACATACACATTTTCAGGGTAACCTTATATATGCATTCACAGGGTAGCCTTACACACACACATTCACAGAGTAATCTTATATATGCATTCACAGGGTGACCTTACACATGCACATTCTCAGAGTAAGCTTATACGCAGGTAACCTTACTCATGCATTCATATGATAACTCTACACAAACACATTCACATGGTAATTTTATAGTACATTCACATGGTAACCTTACATATACATCTACATGGTAACCTTATACATACATTCAGATGGTAACCTTACACACACATGCACAGGATAACCTTACATACACATTCACAAGGTAACCTTACACAGACACAGACACACACACACACACACACACACACACACACACACACATTCATTTGTTAACCCATCGCAGAAATTTTTAATATCAATTTGTTGTTTTTAATCTGCCTTTGATCATTTAGGTTTTGAAGAAAAGACACACATAACCTTTGTATTTAAAATAAGCCTTAACACAATAGATGGGCAGATATTTACCCTCTATGCTATTAAAATCAATTTCTACTGATAACCCCAAGTGATTATTTACTATATTTTATTTGGGCTGTTCCTAACTCTAATTGGACAGTCCTCAACCCACATTTTTATGACTCACCTAACCCACTGTGACTTCTCCTCCATTCCCTTCTTCCCACCCCTTGCCCTGTAATTCTCCTCCAACTCCCAAGCACAAAACCCTAAACCCCACGTATGTCTCTTCTGCCCAACCACTGGCTGTCAACCTCTTTAATCCCAATCAAAAATAACATGGTGGTAAGGTCACATAGCATCACTTGGGTATATGTGGGAACTCTCTCCTGTCTGTGGCAACCAGGTTTAATTAAATCCATATTAACATTAAAATACAAAGAGCATCAGAGCAACCCATTTTGGTAATATTCACATGATAACAGTATTCTCTCTCTCTCTCTCTCTCTCTCTCTCTCTCTCTCTCTCTCTCTCTCTCTCTCTCTCTCAGGGCAGCCTTACACACATATTCCTGTTTCTCATTTTATTGTAGTCTAAGAGTCAAAAGTTACCCCCATGCTCTTCTCATACTGGGCATGGCCCTACTGCACAGGGCCACTTCTGCCAACTATGTCCCTTCAAATTCCTCTGAGATATTTGTTATCAGACAACTGTCAAGTAGTTCTATCAGCAACACTATAAACCAACAATCACCTGTCACGTTCCATGGCATCTTTCTGGAAAGACCTCATTCAGGGTCTTAAGAACCTATTGTTCACCTCTCCCATAGTTACTTCTGTGCTGATTTTTCTGACTGTCAGGCACCAGCCCCACCACTGAACTATCCACAAATATGCTGTTGTAGCCATGAAGAGACAAGGTGGCCCCACTCTCCCACTCCCTGGTTCTCAGCAGATCTGTCTCCTTCATTTAACGATAAGACTTCTTGGAAAGGTGCCTGGAGAGACAGCCCCACAGTTAAGAGAATTTGTTGTTCTTGTAGAAGACCTGGCTTTGATTCCCATAGCCCAGTCGAGAACTGGTAACTCCAGTTCATGTGGATTGGACATTCTCTTCTGACCTCCATGGGTGCTATGCAGACATAGGGCTGACATATATGCAAGAAAAATTCCAATAAACATAAAACATTTAAAACCAGTTAATCTTTAAAAAGAAACTTGAATTAGTGGACTATATTCTGCATTAAAGGTCTCTGGTCTCATCTTAAACTAGATTCTTATTCCATTAATACATACTTATTGTTTATTTGTTCACGGTAAGCTCTCACATGTACCCATTATACCCATATTCTCTTCAATAAAATGTAAATTGGGGGGCTCAAGATAATTATTATTTGTTGTTCTATCAGATCACAGCCTTAGTTCACCCAAAATATTTCTCAATGTATAACAATTAAATATTTATTTCAAAACATCACAATGATTTTTTAAAATAATTTTTAGTACATAATTTATGGTACACAGAGTTTGACAAGTACTTGAAGTTTTCAATGTGAACTTTAAAAACCTTGTGTTGATATAAATATGCAAATCAAATGCAAACATATTTCACTGCTTACAGTGTTTGCATGACATACACACATATGTACAAGCTGATATGCTATAAAATCATTAAGGAACAATACAAACAGAAGCAATATTTGCTAAATATCAGTTGTATTGCCTACAAATTTGAATCTACTTCCTGACAAACATTACAAAACTTTTAGGAAATACATGTATGTATGTGCATCTTTCGTGGAACAAAAAGTGCATGTTGTTCTGTACATAAGATGTGATAAAGATGTGGTAACAGGGCTCATTATGACAGATACTGTGCAAACCTAAGAAGACCTAATGGTGAAGTTATTTTTTATATAAACCCATTGTTTTCTATTTTTTTAATATTTTGTTTCTTTCTTTCTATTTTACAATTTCTTTCTCACTTGCTTCACTTTGAGAATTTCTAGGAAACAGTGAAATGATACACTGTCCTTAAAGTTTATAAGATTTTCAGAATGGAAATAGCATTGAAGAGAGTCAGTTTTCTTCCATCACTTCTGTAGACATTCTAGTCTTATCTCAGAGACCCCAAGCTCTCTCTAACTGTAGACGATCATCAGCAGTCCATTTCCCAAGGAGCTGCACCTTAAAGAGTATTATGCTTTGCTTTGTCCACGTATGTGAAGTTTAAGAGGTCATCAGTTAATATGACTGTGGATGGCATATAAACAATGAAATTACCACTATCTGATTTGATGTGTGTGTGTGTGTGTGTGTGTGTGTGTGTGTGTAAGTGTACTTCTACTTGTCTTTAGTTGGAGATCTTTTACTGTGCTGTCAGACTTCAATGTCCACAGGAGACTGATTTTAAGACCCTGGTGTATATTGCAGACTCTGTAGATGCTCCAGTCTTCCATATAAAATGGCTTAATGTTTGTGAGTATACAATGCATATTGACTGTACACTTTAAATCATCTTCTTATCACTACAAATATTTGTAAAGTGTAAGTACCATTTAAATAATTATACATATAATATTGATTAAGGAATAATGACAAAAATATCTATGTCAATTCAGATGGATTTTCCCAAATATTTTTGTCTGAATTTTGTTGAATCCACAAGTGCAGGGAGCATTCCAGTTTAATTAAAAAAAGATCAGTCTATTATCCTGTGAATGTGTTATTTGGATTTTAAAACAGTGATACTTTGACTTTCAACTTCTCATTTCTTTAGAGTTGTATTCATTTATATACATACACACATACATATATTTATGTATGTACATATGTAAATGTATGTAACCTGAGTTAAGTAGTCATATCACAGGAGACATATGAGACAAGAATAAGATAGTTGTGTGTATGTTCTTGTATCATGTTTATCCTAAGTGAGTTGGGAGGCCAGATAGAATGTAATCTGATGATTACGTTGATTGAAGCCTATAGCAAGGCTAAAAACAGAAACCAATCAGTAATTTCTCAAGAAGCAGAATATCAAGTTTGGCATCTTTCTTCGGTTTGATATAGCTTAAGCCCCAAGAAGATTCCTGGTTCTGTACTCACGTGTAAAGCCTTCCTTTCTTTACCAAAAGGTCAAAGTGAGTCTGAGACTCCTACAGTCCCTTAGTGAGCAATACAGCTGGTGAAATTTCTTCCAGAACCCAGCAGCCCATGCTTTATTCTTTCTCCATTTTAAACCTTCCCATACTGTGCTCTGTGCTCATGTATATTTCAGTGTGCAAGACAAAGGACGGATAAAGGTCTGGCTAGAACTAAAGTTTAAAATGCATTTCTTAAAGGAAAATTATTTTTTGACTTTATGGGGAGAAGAAAATATAAGGAAAATAATACCCACAAATTATTTTGTATTTGAAGTAATATTCCCCGGCAAGGCTGTATGTCTTCACCATATTTAGTCTTCAGAGGGTCTAGGTTCCACTGACGGGCAGTCTGTTTTCAGTTGCCCAGCTCACGGATTGTTTAGTTTTATTATTATAATATCTTCTTTCTTTCATTCTTCTTTTGCTTCCCATGAAGCTTACTACTCCATAACAGCAAGAAGAAAGCAGGAGGAACGGAAAGTGTAAAATACAAACTCAGGGCTATTTTTAAGTTAAAAATGTTTCATTCAATGACTTCCACTATGCCAGCACACCACACACCTGTTTGAACATAGGAAACATGATTTCAACTTTCTCTTCTCTCTACTAAGAAGTAATCAAGCTTCTTTCTTTACTGTAATAATTTAAAATAAGTTCTGAACACGTTTCCATCCTACATATGCAACATTATGCAGCCTGACTCAGATTCCAAGTGCAAGTTGCAATAAAAGCCACAAAAGGGCATGCATTTCGCATCTCTGAGGTATCATCCTCTGAGGAGAGAATCCGATGACTAAACAGTGCTTCACGAGGAAGTAGATAATTTTCACTAATATTAAATATAGTGCGAGGATGAAAATTCAAGCAGATTAGAGAACCTGAACTCCTTGCATTAAAAAAAAAATCACTATCACTCGATGTTTTCATCTTTTTCTCTTAGTTAGGAATAGTTGATTTTAACCTCAAACGATGCTCCTAGACCGTGCTCCCCAAATGGAGCCTTCAGAACAGAAGAGCCAATAGCATCTGAGAAACTGTTCGGTAGCACAGCTCAATTACTGCATCTGAGACTCTGAGGGCCCGGCTCATCGCTTAGTGCTTGGGCCAGCGTCCCCGTTAGCTCCAGGCATGCTAACGCTCTAACTGGCAGCGCTAAAGTTTAAAGGAGATTACATATCATAAAAGGAAAGTATTTTGATAACTATTATATAATCTAGATATTAACGGCTATTATGAGGTGATAAGGACTATTTTCAGCAGACATTTACACACAGAGTAAAACTAGTTAGATCCTGTAAGAGTGAGTACCTGCAGGGCCTGCCTTCCGTCACTTTAGTTTGAACGATGTTAACATGAAACTGATCACTGGAGTACCGCGTGATTGTGTGCCAACAGGATAGCATGCAGTCACATTTGGTACGTCTAAGTCATGCGAGGACACTAAAGAAAGCCTCCAGAGGTCAGTGACAATCGGTCTCTTGTGGCTGTAAAAATATAAAAAATAAAAAGGGAATAGGTTGTCTTTTACCCTGCTCGGTCCGCACCGCGGTGCCCCAAGATATCTGCTAGATATCTTGGCGGAAACACAGCTCAGCCTCACACTTTCCTACACTCAAACCCTCACATAAAAGAACACACAACACAATAACCTTTGACCCAATTGGTAAGGTATAATTGCCCACTTAAACATACAAAGCCCGGTACCATCCATCCCTTGAGAACATTAATAACAACCTGTGAATACACAGAGCAGAATCTTAACATCACCTGCCATCTTGTCCTGCCATGGCTTCTCCCCTCTCCCTCCTGTCTCTACCTCTCTCCCTTAGTCTCCTCCTCTTCCTTCAAACTTCTCTCCCGCCCATCCTTCCTTCTCCTCCAATGACAGGCCTCCTTCTATCCTGTACCTGCCCTTCACCAGTACTTTACAGATTCAATGGAGGTGGTTCTGGTGAAGTCACCTGAGTTCTGAGTCCTTGACTAGGCAGCTGTCCTTGGGGCAGTGGAATTAGCATCAAAATACAGTAACTTCAGGGCAAACCACAACAGTCTCTGTCCCTAAGGGAGTAAATACCTAAGTGGATAAGACATGAGGGCATCTTCTAGCCATTGACAGAAAAGCTCATGGAATCTCATAGAGTTTGAAAGACTCTCAGTGAAGGCACCGTGCACAAGAATAAGGGGACTGTAAACCTTACTAAAACTGAGATCAAAGCTTTGCAGTCCATTTCGAGAAAGTTTTTTTTCTACACAGAACTATCTTATCTGACAGGACTCTATAAACACTGAAAACACAGTAAAGAGTTTGAGTCAGAGGAACTATAGAATGTCATATATCTGCAGCCCAGAAGCCCAGTTAAAACCTGTTCCTATACCAAAGTGACAGGGGCTTTTACCCAGACCCAAGGGCAGGAATGCAATGGGGCAGAAGGACATTAACAGTTTGTGGAGTAAATTAATGAGACATGATGATTGCAATGAAATTGAAGGGACAAATAGAGACATTTGTCATTTTTCTCAGAAGTGCATGGGGAGGCAGACATGTGTGTGTCCATGTGTCCATACGGTGTATAAGTGTTTGTGTACATGTACACATATATGTAGGTATGTATGTGTGTGCCACAGGTCAAACATATGTATTTGTTGCATGTTATACAGAATCCTTGTTTATGAAACAGAGCCTCTCACTAGCCCCAGGAGTTCACTTGTCTCTAGCTGCACAGTGCTGAGATTCCAAGCAGGCACTATCATTCCTGGCTCTCTATGGGATGCTGGGAATTGAACTCCAAACCTCATGCTTCAACAGCAAGCACTTTTCCAACTCATCACCAATATTTTAAAGCCCAGAACTCACTTTTATTTTTTCCTGGTGGGCTTGACATATTAAAGTCAGTGAAAAATTTGTTTTAATTCATACTTATTAAAATCACACAAATGTATATATTCTCTATTTTCCTGAATCCATGACACATATGGAATGATATCTCATTGCTGTATGCATTGTCTTTTAAGTTTAAATAGTCACATAACAATATCTTTAGGAACTAACCTTGTCTCTGAACTCCCTCTTATTTTCCTCAAATTCATTAGAGAAATTATAAATAAGCTAACCTTGATTTTGTTGCTTGAGCCCACAATTCAGTTCATTTAAACAGCCAAAGCGAACCTTCTGCTGAATCTTACGACATTAGTCCCCAAACGCAAGCTCAGTAAGTGTGTAGCCGCTCCTTACTTGCCATGGCAGTGTGACAAATGAGCTGGGGCGTGTACACAAATGACAAGAAGGACAAGATGAGCTTGTGTTCCAGCTGTGGGAAAGTAATGAATGGGTGTTGCCAAGTACACCCAGAAATGAGTTATCCCGGTGACACCTTGATCAGAACCTGCTAATAGTAGAAGACCTGCTACAATTTAGGAAAGCTCAGTGTGTTGGTTGAAAAAAATTTAATTATATTTTATTTCTCCTCTTTGTATAAAAGAACAGACCCTTATGCACGAACGGAGAAGGATGTTTATCTTTTTCTTTCAGGTGGGCTCCGCCTTATACTTGGGAATTTTGGGAAACATGATGGAGCTAATTAGTCATGGGGGAAATTAGTCCAAGAAAATTAATCACTAGAATTCACCATGGAGTTGCTGCATTCTGTGGCTCGGAGATTATTCAATGACTCCTCCCACCTTCCCTTTTCCTATTAGAGTAAATTCTTCCATGATTTTAATGGACTTCTTACACTCATTTTCTTGATACAGTCCCAGCCTATCACCCAGAAAACACTCAGGTTGAGCCAAGCCCTCCAAGTTTCTCCAATGTTCTCTGCAGGGGAAATTGCAGTGGGTAGAAATACATTCACCAGCTGCCTGTCTTCCTTGCTTGTATACCTGCTTCAAGGATTTTAAAGATTATCCTACTTGGGGACATTTTTGATAAGCCTGGAAATCAGATGTGCCAGGGACTTTAGTTCTTCTTGCATTCTGGTTAAATGTCCCTGACGGGATTGGAGCCAACATTTGCCAGATTAAGTTAAAAGACCAGACTGTTAGGATACAGAGCAAAGTTCAATGGGAAACAGTCATGAGGAGAATGAATATGAAAAGGCACAGTACTGTATCTACAAGAGCTTGGGGTGGCGTAAGTGGGACCATGTGCTCTCCTGTGTCGCCTTATTTTTGTGGATAATTCTCCCATAAATTCTGTAAGCTTTTACTGCAGCTTTTCATAAATGAGCCTGATGCATCTAGACTTCAGGAGTCCATGGAGGTAGAGAGCAGTAGATTTTCACCTGGTGTTCTAGGCTTCGTCTATGTTCCCAGGAGCATACTTACACTGTATTTCTATATTTCCAGATGGTCTCACTAAGGTTTGATCAGACAAATGGTCTTGAGACAATCCAGATCAGATTTCTCCTAATCATTGTTTGCTAATACATAAAAATTATAATGCCAATCACAGCTATATCCAACTACGCTCCATATTTTAACTTGAGATAGACCAGGGGAAGAAAGCATTTGTGGCCAGCACAGGAGAGTCTGAGAATCCAAAGTAGAATGCTTTTCAGCATGTTTTCCTTAGGGATGTAAAGCTCAATTTCTCCATGTGTTCATCTTTTAAGGGTGGGATGGAGAAATATGTCCTAGTTTGTAACATGCCAATGTGAACAATAACTGTGGAGTGATCCTGGCTCCTCCTAGCAAAAGTGACAGGTGTGCATTAACAGTTATAATCCATAGGTATAAAAACACTTAAAAATAGGACACGAGCATATCATCTACAATGCTAAATTATAGGTCTCATCAACGATATATCAGAATGCACACTGCTCCTGTCCTTTTCCAGAGGACAGAGTTTGGAACCCAACTCTCTTAACTCAAGTTCCAGAGAACTCAATGTGCTCTTCCGGCCACCGTGGGTCCAGAACCCCTGTATCAAACACTCATACAGACACACATAAAGAAGAATTTAAAAACTGATAAATGTTAAACTATAGTAGTCAACATGATTAAAAAGAATATAGACTCAGCCAAAAGCATAAGCATGGAGAACTAAACCTTGAACTGAGGGAAGACATCAGAGTTGACCACCATTTCTCCATCTCTCACTGACTGCCTTCCTGTTAGTCAGTTATATTCTCAGAATGTCTTTTCCAGGAAACAATACCAACGGGACTCTCTGAGCTTCCAACAGAGCTCCAAGCATGCTTCCCCTTTCACATCAGAGTTGGGGAAGAATTTCTTTAAGGATATATAGTCAGCATAGCACAGCCCCTTGTTTCCAAGTACTTCCCTAGAAGTATGCATACGTCTATCTATGAACCCATCTCTGCTGGCTGTGAATCTGTATGCTGATGCTTCCTTGTAAGGAGGACATGACAGTGCTAGCAGTCAGACAGGCTATTCTCCATGCAAACCAAAGGAAAGCTACATAGAGTTTAATGTCGGGGGATTTAATGAAATGATCTTGGAGGAGGTGCCTACAATGCTCATTGTAAGTGGGTCATAGTAAGAAGAAGACGGACTTACTAGGTCTTACTATATATGCAAAGTAACAAGAAAACAGATGCATAAAGCTAAATAAATCAGATTTCTATGAGTATTTTTCACGTGGGCACTTTGAATAAAATAAATGCTTGTTAAATGACTGTATTTAAAAATAGCATAATTAACTATTTCTTTCTTCTGAGCATGAAAAAGTAGTGAGATACTCACACATACACTGAGGTAGGGAGGGGAGGACAGAGGGACGGAAGGAGAGATACTGAGGTCCAAGTAGTCTAAATTAGAAAGATATATATTAGGTGAGCATGGGTATTACAAGGTACTCATGGCCTTCACAGATAATTTGGCAATACACAAGAGGCAAAACCATGTTTGCTTTCGGTCTTGCCTACACATAAAGTAGCTAAGTAATTCCTTTAAGGAACATTTTGGTCATTAACTGTCAAGGTATGTGATGAATGCCTATCCTATTCCCTGTTGGAACAAGTTTCTAGCCTCAGACAATTATGTAACAGTTCCAAACTGGCCAAGCTGATGGGAAACACACCCAGATTGTATCTCCGTGACTAGACTGTCCCTATCTGGATGTTTCTTCTTTGGCATTTAGCTATATAACCGAAGCCTACTGGTTCCAATTCCACAGCTCATCTACTTTTCCTGACTCATTTCTCCTACAAAGGCCTTGACCCTTCACCTCTCACAAGTATATAATCCCTCCGTACACTACTAAATTTTCAAACAGTCGTTATTCTTTGGTGTCGGACATTGTTTTTCATTTGTCATTCTAATCCTCCTGACTCAGTGAAGGGAGACTCCCTGTAAAAATCATGACGAAACAGATGCTAGTATCCTCTTCTAAAAACATCTTACTGACATTTATTAGGATTTATGGTAAGCTTGGAGGAAATGAGTGCGCTCAGCTGTACTTAGAACAGAAAGAATATTCATTTTCTTCCCGACTCTAGCTCTCCAAGAGAGGCAGGAGAAAAACTATTTCAGTGTTGTTACTGGAAGAACGAGCAGATATCCTGGCACGGTATTGATGCTGTCCTCGGAATCTGGTTCAAAGGCAGAGGGACCACCCTGCCATGGAAAGGTTACAGAAGTCTAAGGATCAAATTGCCATAATTATTTCAAACTGGTTTTTCCATGGAGGAGGTTTTGTTTGAGAAGCAGAAATGAAAACACATCAAGTGTCCTGAATTCTTTCTACAGCCCTGTAAACATTTCTCCTTCTTCCTCCCCCAAGTTCACGTCTCCAGGGTTTATGTCATGTCCCTATCTAAGTATGTAGGTAGATGGACAGCAAACACAGACGAATGATGAACCGATACACAAACGTTCCGACAGCTGATGGGAATCGTTCATCCTGGCCCTCTGTATGATCTGGTTCTCCCCTTTTTTTCTCAAGTGGCATTTCCAGATATTCCCAGAGGCCTTATCTCAGTAAACATATCCAAATATGGAGAATCTGCTTAAAGTAGGGATTCTGTAGGCCTGACATCAGCATGATGGCACTTTTGGACTCCTAAAGAACCCAGTGAACCCACACAGAATACACAAATAAGCCACACCGGCATCCACATATGAAAGACTGCCATGTAGCACTCATTGAATGAGGACGGGCAAGGAGACGAAAAGACTTAGAGTCTTAAGTATTGTGAGAGTAGAAACTAACTATTGCAATATCGATAAATCCATTTTCATCTGAATCTCAGAAAGTTTAAAATTTTCAAATTGCGTTTGATCCCTGCTTTTTTAAAGGACTATTAACGAAGATCTATCTAATGACCTTCCAGAACCTGTAATAGGGCTTTTCAATTTAGTTCAATTCCATTTTTGAGGAAATTGCTTTCACTCACCCAACTTTTCAAATTTTAAAGGGAGACTGACAGAAAGCATGGGCTCACAGAGTGTCCTAGTTAGGGCTGCTATTGATGTACTGAAACAGCAAGCTGGGGAGGAAAGGCTTATTTTACTGACTTACCCTTCCGCACCACTGTTCATCAACAAAGGAAGTCAGGACCAGAACTCAAACAGGGCAGGAAGACAGAAGCCATGGAGGATGTTGCTTACCGGCTTGCTCCTGAGAGCTTACACAGTCTGCTTTCAGAAAGAACCCAGGACCTCCAGGCCAGATGTGGCCTCACTCACAGTGGGCTGGGCCCTCTCATGTCTATCAATGAGCTACAGGTTCATCCACAGACCATCTTACAGAGGAATTTCCCAACTGAGGCTCTTTCTTCTCCAACGACTCTGGCTTGTGTTAAGTTGACACAAAACCAGCCAGCCCAGTAAGCAATGCTTCTGACACACAGATTTAAACACACGTATTCAAAAGTTGATTTTAAACTTAGTTTGTAGCATACACCATGAAACTGAGGAACTCTAGCGGAAACCATCTCAATTTGAGTCACATTGTTTCTGCCAAATAAGAACATGGATATTAACTTCCATGCTCATTTGGGGACTCATTATACCCGAAAAAAATTACTTATAAATAAAAATGTTCTTCTGGGCATGGTGGAACTGGCCCTTAATCCTAAGACTTGAGAGACAGAGGCAGAGGCAGGTGGATCACTCACTGTGAGATCAACTCGAGCAAGTTCTAAATAATGAGTTACAGGTCAGTCAGTGTGAGACAGAGAGAGAGAGAGAGAGAGAGAGAGAGAGAGAGAGAGAGAGAGAGAGAGAGAGAGACCGAGAGACCGAGAGACCGAGAGACCGAGAGACCGAGAGACCGAGAGACCCTGTCGGAAACAAAGAAACAAACATGCCCCTTAGACAGGCAATCTGCCTGCAGATGTTCTGAGGATAATCTATTTCACTATTACAGTGTGACCAGTTTTGCCATTTCTGAATAAAGGCTGGCGTGATCTGAGTATTCCTTGCTAAAGCACAAATTACATTAATATAAATTAATTGTGAATCTAAGTGATTAAGGAAACATCCCTCTGTGATGATAAATGCATTTGTATTCTGCTTTACATGTTTGCTAATCTATACTTTGAACTGATGCGTTAGTGGTTAGTGATTGGACAGAACCTCTTCACTGACACATATATGGCGGCTGGAGAGGAAGCTTGGATGGTAACATGTTTACCCTTTAAGCATGAGTAGCCATGTCCAAGCCCTAGAGTTCATCTTTTTCAAAACAGATGGGGCTTGGAATCCCAGCCCTAAGGAGGCAGAGGCCTGTGATCCTGAATTTCCCCAGGCCTCCAGCCGAGCTGTCAGTCAGTGTTCTGGCCTGTGAGACTCTATCTCAAATGTAGGTGAATGGCACCAGAGGAATGCCCAGGGCTGTCTACTGGCTCCATGCTTATGCACAGACATGCGCACATGAAGATAGATAGACACCCAGAGTTTGAGACGAATGGGAAATCATCTCAAATGATAATGGATCCAAGTGAAAAAAATTCAAAAAGTCAGTATTTGCAAACAACAACAACCAAAAGTGCTGGGTGAAAGCCGCTATCCGTTTTTCAAAATCCACAAGAGGATACATTACAGCAAAGCCACAGTCCACCAAAATATGGACGTAATGACATGTAATGTTTCATTCTGGTTTCTCAGCCACTTTTCTTATCTTCCTGTTATCTCCAAGTATCCCGGCCATCATCAGAGTCACCCCGATTCTGCTCAACTACTCTCCTGTTTTGTTTTTGGCTTATTGTCATATCTCACATGAATTTTCTTTTCCAGGTGTGAAAAGGGCTGGACAGGAAATCGATGCCACATCAGGTCTAACCCTTCTAGCGAGGGTTTCGCGTATACTCAGAATTGTAGGTAAACATTATGCTTGAACAAACAGCTTGGGGTCCTTGATACTTTTCTGAATCATGATAATCTCTTCTGTGGTTTGAAATTCTAGACATATGGACTCTGCTGGGTATCGGATTCGGGTTCCTCGTGACTCATATCGCAGTGGCCATCTTGTGTTGCCTTGGCAACCGGAGAAGACCAATGAGGTAAGCCGTGCCTTCCGGGTCTGGATGGAAGGTGAGCAGCAGGGAGAATGCCCAAAGCATTGCCTCTGCTCTGCTCTCCTTTCGAACTTCCTTATGGAAGAAGTTCTTATGCTCTCATACTTTGAGGCTTCTTCTCTTAGAAGCAGTAGCTACTTTTCATTCAAAAATTTACTTTTTACTTACAACGAAGAAAACAGGACATCATTCAAGACTGAAAACATCAAGTTATGCTATGTACTGATAGAACCAGAGATGGCCTCAGAGCTGAAGGGAAGATCCCTTTCAGGCTTCCACAGAGAGGCCATCCTCTCAGCATTTCCTGAAATGTTTCAGGCCAGCATTTCCATCTTCCAAGCATCAACACACGGACTACAGGCTAAGATCTGCTGGACCGAAAAGCTGGCTTCATGCCTAAGTAGAGCCTCTTCTAACGCACACGGCCGTTAAAGATATTTTTGAGTTCGCAGCACACCACACCTCTTCCCATTAATGGTGTAAACTACAGGTCACACAGAAAAAAAAAAAGCTGATTTCCTCACACTCATCAAGATAAGAGCTCTTAGAAGAGGGCATGACATTTTAAGAGATACATCATGTTCTGTATGCCTGACCGAGTGGCCACTTAGACATGTGACACCAATATATGCCACAGCAATGAATGACAAGATGTTTTCCTTAAATTGTTCATTTGACCTGCTTGAAGAGATCCTCTAAGTTCTCCAACTCTAATCATAATCTCCACTCATATTCGTTAGCATATATTATTCTCCATGTCATGAAGTAAGGGGAATACGTTTAGAAAATATGGTGTGCACCATGAAAAAAAAATAAGTACATTTTATGCCTATTCCCATCAATAGGTTTGTATCCATGAAGCAATTTTTCAATTGTTTTCTGTGTTCTTTAAATACAACCGGGCAGTATTTGTAGAGAAGTATTGGTAAGAAGCCCTTTGGACTTAAAAGAGCTTTTAACATAGAGGAAGAGACAGACTCACAAACCCTAAGGGAACGTTGGCTGTGTGTATTCATAATATGTACATAATAAGTTGAGATTCTCCAGTTGTATCTGTGCTGTGGTAGTGGGAGGCCTGGAAAACTAGAAGTCTGTACAGCTGGGTGACAAACTAGAACTGAAGTCATGAAGGTACAGCCTTGAACCCACAATCCACACATAGCACAGGCCAACTGTTGTGGTAAAAACAGAAAAGCAGCGGAACAGGTTCCCACACGTACCTGGGCAGTGGAGCTCTCTCACTGGTTCTGACTCCAGCTGCCATTGGAACTAGTGCTAGTTTATCTCAGTGGCTCCACACTGCCCCATCTACATTCAGACCCGCTGTCCCTGAGCCACTCCAATACAGCACACTGTCGGGCTGCCCCACCCTCACTCACAGCTCTCTTGGCTGGTCTCCACCATGCCAGGCATACACACCCCATTTCTGTGATGGGACCCATGCATCCAGCCACCATATCCTCTCTTGAACTAAGTTATGTTGCCACATGAAAGAACACGTCACACACTATCCTCCGATCCGATTGGTAAGATATAATTTGCCCATCTAGACAACACAAAATCCTGTCCACAACCATCCCTTAAGAATAGGCATAACAATGTGTATTATGTGCAGAGAGGAATCTTAACATCCACTGCCATGTTCTCTTGGCCCTCTCCTCCTCACTCCGGCCTCCTCTTCCTCTCTAAAACTTTTCTCCCACCTGTCCTTCCTTCTTGTCCAGTGACAGACCTCATTCTATCCTGTACTTGCCATCACCTGCATAATGACATCAACCTACAGCCAACAAGTTGGAAACTTTGGTTTTCCAAGTTAAGGGGGGGGTTTGAGTTTGTTTTGTTTCTCCTCTTTCTCCTCCTCCTCCTCCTCCTCCTCCTCATTCTTGAGAAAGTTCAGTTTCTGTCTTTGAGGGCTAAGTAAGTTTTTTTTCAAATTCTTTTATTTAACCTAAAGCAAACTGCTTTACTTAAAGTCAATTGACACTACACTTTGACCATGTTTAAGGCTTTCACAGAAACACCTAGGTCAGTATTTGACCAAAGAACCAAACCCTAATCTGATCACAGTGACACATGAAGCTAATGACTATAGTCACTTAGTCACTTAGCACAATCCTCAATTCACACCTTCTCCAGGTGATGTCAGACAATCTACAACTTGAGGCTACTTAAAGGTTTTACAAGTAGGTTTCGGTGGCTCTGTGCCACAGTATGACAGTCACTTGTCCTTTGTCTTGACTTTATTTGTGTATTTTGTGCTGTGTGTGTGTGTGTGTTGTGTATGTGTGTGTGTGTGTGTGTGTTCACATGGGGATGCACACATGTGCATACAGGTATATGCATCTGTGGATCAGTTGTTCTCTGCCTCATTATTGAGTTGGAATCTCTCACTGAATCTGGGCTTAACTTTGCAGATTCAGGTGACTCTGACTTCCCGTCTCCCCATCTACCTCAGCAGCCATTTCTTACAGGGATTAACATCATGTGCTTAATTGCTCAGTATCTTACATGGGGACTGGATGTGAACTCCAGTCCTCAAGCTTGTGAGGTACTCCACTGACTTAGCCACCATCCCCCTTCATCACTGTTTGACTTTCAATTGCAAACCACCCTTTACATTGGCTCTTCACCTCCAGCCTTTGTTAAAGTCTGCTTCTATTTTCTGACCCCAACTTATTTTAATTTTTCCTGTTTTTAAATGGTATCTAGTATTTAAAAGGAATCTCAAATTTTTCATTTCTGCACACAGATGAAATCCAAATATTATCACTATGGAGGTCATAACCAGAGAAAAATCCACAAACAAAAAATAAAATAACTGAGTTACAGTGACCCTTCAGCAGTAGAAGGTTACCTCCCTAACCCCCATTGAGTGCTTAGTTTCCTAATACTCAGCTTCTGCTTCTGTTTTCAACATGCAAACAAACCTAGCAGACAGAGGATGGTCTGTTTCAGATCCAAACCCAGAGACTCACCAGTCCCCTTTCTCCAACTGGAGACCTGGCTCAGATGTTAAGGATGCACCAAGGAAAGGGTTGGAGAGAAGTGGTGGTTGCTATGGGCTTCAAAGAAGATTTACTCCAGTGTTAAATAGGGAATACAGACACAAAGTTATGGCCATGATGTGCGATGATGGGCCAAGATCTGAGAGGTAGACTGAGGAGAAAGGCAGTTGAGAGAACATTGAGGAAGTGAAAGATGTACCAATCAGATTGCCAAATATAACAGAAGAGCATAGTCACAGTATTTTTCTTTCTTGTGGTCCTTTGTTTGTGGCTATCTTTGTGACCCAGCTGAGTTTGCACATTCTAGGGCATAGCCCTTCTCCAACTCTTTTGTGTTTGGTTTCTTCCTGCTGTTTTTTTAATTCCCATTCAAAGGAGGAGGTTGGCTTAGTTTATGTCGGCGTTGCTGCCCTCTCCCATCCCCTCTTCCTGACCCTTGTGTAGACACTTTACACCCTAGTATCCTCACTTCCACATTCAGGCCCCAAGAATTCCGTCTCCCCACTTCTCTCTGAAGGCATTATCTTATATCCTGAGCGTCATGCCCCTTTCTGCTTTCTGGTTTCATGGTGTCTATACAATCTCACTCCGACATAAATAAAACATAAAAAATTAGAAGCTTTTTTCTTATGAGAAAGAACATAGGGTGTTTGTCTTTTTGAGCCTGGGTTACTTTGCTTATTATTATAGTATTTTTCCAATGCATTTCAAGATTTCCACATTTCCTTAATTCAGCTGACTTGAATGGATCCCTCCAGAAGTTGAACGATGGGTTGAAAAGGATGGCCTCCCCTGACAGAACAGGGCCACCCTCTATATTGAAGTACCTATACTCCTGTGCTAGAAACTTCAAACAAGTCCTTCTATGCTTTCTCCAATTTCCCATTCTCTTCCTTGTCTGGATGTTCTCTATTTCTGATTTCCAAAACATACTCCAGACTCTCAGGGAACGGACTTTGCCTTTAGCAATCCTTCCTTCACCCATGCTAGACTTCTGACTGGCTTGATCTTACACAGGTCTGGTTCTGTCAGCCACAGCTGCTGTGTGTTTCTGTGTTCAAGACTATATGCCATGTCTCAAGAAGACTTTCACAGCAGTCACCTACTACCCATGCTTCTTTCAATCTTCCAGTCACGCTATCAGGATGACTTGTAAATCTCGTAGGCACAAGTATGACATAGATGACCAACCCAACGGGGTACTTCCCATTTTCTTATTCTCTACACATTTGCTAGTTGTACGTCTTTATATCAATTGCCATCTGATACAAAAAGATACTACTGTGATGAAGACAGAGCTGCTCTATTGTACGGGTTAATAAATGAGTACTTAGGAACATTTACGGGCACTGTAATACTAAAGCTTTACCAAAGCAACAGCAGTAGATTCTGCTCTAGGGCCTGTCACCTAAACTCAGCCAAGGGTTTGAGCCCACTTAACAGTGTCCTGTCTTTATTACCATTAATATGGTTGATAGTGCCTGTCCTTGGTATCAGAAAACAAAAGCTCATTTCCAGGGTTCACTCCCTTGAAATTGCTGATCAGTGGGGTCTCAGTGAACCCCAATACAAGCTATTACAATTGCTCTTAATTACCCACCGGAACTTGTAGACAGGGTTGTATTGTTGAAGACACCATATACTTCCTTGAGTCATAGGAGGTAAATAAATAAAGCTGGAACTGACCTGGAAGCTTCTTTCTTACTGGCTTATTTTCATAATACTGGACGATGCTACGTACAACACTAATGGGGAATAAAAATATCCAATAGCTTCACCTACCCATGAGTCATTTCAATTGCAATAACAAACATCCAATTACGAAATGATCCTTGGATGAATAGGCCCATGATTGAATTTAGGGCTTGTTCCACAATACCTTATCTCTTGAGACAAGATCTCTCATTTCCCCTGTGACTCATCAATTCAGATAGGGTGGCTATTCAACAAGCACTGGAATCCACATGTCTTTGACCCATCTTTTATGTGTGGATTAGGGGTCTGAACTCAGCTATTCATGTTGGCATGGCAGGAACTTAACCAATTTAGACATGACCCCAGGTCCTCATAGAATTATTCTTAAGAAACATCTACAATATCTAATAATTTACATATTACACTTATAAAACATAAAAATATAGATATTAACTTAAAATATAAAGAGGGTCATGAAGGATAGAGAAGCATGTTCATCACACAAGCTTTAATGCCTGAGATTAATTCCCAGAACACATATTAAAAACCCCAGTGTTACAGATTGTGCTTTCAATCCTAAGGCTGGAGAGACGAGGCCAGGTAGATCCTTAAGCTTCTTGTCCAGTCATCCTTGCCTGAGTAATGTGTTCAGACTAGTTATGGAGATAACCTATTCAATCCTATTTGGTTTTGGTATCATGCAAATATGGTCTTTCATCTGGTCAGCATTAGTCACTCAAGACTCTGTCCTCTATGATACGATTCTGTTGTAGAACTCATTAATTGTCGTGTAACAGCTATTTCCACATTACAGTCCATGTCTTTATGTTCTACCACATAGCACTGCATGCATAATTGGTACCCGATATGTGACAATAGATGGTCGCTTATGCTTTACTGAGTGCTACCACCAAAAAGATAACTAGATCCAAAAATAGATACTGCTATATAATTTCACAATAAGGTTTTTTGCCCTAAAGTTGTCTGAAATATTTTGCCAAAGATGATTAAGTGAAATAACAAAGGCTTACTTGAAAATAAGGCCAAAATCCAGGGTATACAAAAATGAATTTAAGCAAGAAGGTATCACCCTCTCCAAGTAAGCCTTGACTTAAGGTTTTTATTAAATGTCATAAGGAGATTCTGTGGCACAAGAGACCCTTCAGCAACTTGAAAGAAAAATTTAATTAATTTCTTTTAAAATATAATATGGAGACTCTGCGCTCCGACAATGCTAAGGATAGGAAAATGGCCAAGTTCCTGTAGGAGATTCATTCCCTGGTGTTTGTTCTGGTTTCCATGGCCTCTGTATTGTCTACTTGCCACTTTGATTGCAAGGAAAGGAAAGCAGAACTAGCTGTCTTAATCAAAATGAAAAATTAATACAAGACCCAGGGTGTTTGCTGGAGCTCCAGGATAAAAATAAACCGAGGTAGAGTCTCAACAGTACTTGACCAAGTCAAACTTCTCGTCACCTCTCATCCCTGCCTCTCTGTGCTTGCCAGCTTTGTGATTCTCTCTCTAGATAGATTTCTTCTGTTCTCTATCCAATATCAAACTATTCTGTAGAGGGTGAATGTTATTTGTTTTTATCCCCCCAGACATATAAAGAAATGAAGTCTTTCTCTCCTGGGCCAAAGTAAACTTTACAAATGAAAAACGTGTGATTAGCATCTTGAGTGAAACTCCTCCCATACCTGGTCAAATCACATATGGGTGAGATTTGGGGGCATGCCGATAACATAAACACTTTCCACATGGAGAAGCCAAGGTCCCATGGTGGGGGGAATGGTCAAGACAGTAGTCACCAGGCCTTCAATAATAGTTTGTACAGCACTGCTGTCTCAGCAGGTAAACTTATGTGCCCCAGGAACTTGATAACTTCAATTTTTATCCCCAAGTACATGGTGGGAGAAGAGAACTGACTCATGAAATAATTAAAAAGTGGTTCACAGTAAGAGAAAATAGATGCCAGTATCAAATTTGTAGCAATAGATCCAGATCAAAAGGCACAAGAACATAAGAGGTTATTAGTCCTTTCTTAGTTATAGCCAGATTATGCCCACTCTTTTTCTATTTTAGACTGTATCATAATAGTTTGTTATCTCAGGGCACATAACTAAGAAATACTGTGTTAATTTAATAAACAAAGAATAAAATTTAAAAGTAGACACAGCTAATTTACTTATAGATGGAAATAAATACATCTATAAAAATTGTTAAAAGTCTTAGATATGAAATATTTCTAACATTTTACAGGATTATAATTTGCTAAAATTTGAGGCTTAGTATCCAAGATCAAAGTGAAGTAGATTCCTATGAGACCTATTCTGTCCTCCTTGCAGATGGCTGCCAATGTCCTGTGTCCTCAGATGGCTGATATGAGAAAGTCTTATGAGAAGATTCTAATCCCTTAATTTAAGGAGGTTCCATTATTATGACCTTACATAAATGTAATTACTTCCCAATCACATCATTTTTAAGGGCAACAGCTTCAGAATGTGAATTAGAGGGGTTAAAACATTCAGCATATACAACAGAAGGAACACTGAGTAGGAATGATGCTTCTTTTAGGAATGTGATCTTAGACATGTCTCATAATTCAAATGCACAGCATCTGTGCAAACTTCTCAGGGCTGGAGAGATGGCTCTACCATTAAGAGAACTTGTTAGATACTGTTGAATGTAATGATAGGATACAGATCCAAATTCTACAAATAATTCTGTCACATTTCCTATAAGAGAAGAAACAGGGACATTCAACATCACTTTCCCTGAACAAGCTATATTTGTCTTTTGTTTCATCTTTATTAACTTGAGTATTTCTTATTTACATTTCGATTGTTATTCACCATCCCAGTTTCTGGACCAACATCACCCTAACCCCTCCCCCTCCCCCTCCCCTTCTCTATGGTTGTTTCCCTCCCCATCCTCCCTCCATTGCCGCCCTCCCCCAACAATCTAGTTCACTGGGGTTCAGTCTTAGCAGGACCCAGGGCTTCCCTTCCACTGGTGCTCTTACTAGGATATTCATTGCTACCTATGAGGTCAGAGTCCAGGGTCAGTCCATGTATAGTCTTTAGGTAGTGGCTTAGTCCCTGGAAGCTCTGGTTGCTTGGCATTGTTGTTCATATGGGGTCTCAAGCCCCTTCAAGCTCTTTTCAGTCCTTTTCTAAGATTCCTTCAACAGGGGTCCTGTTCTCAGTTCAGTGGTTTGCTGCTGGCATTCGTCTATGTATTTGCTGTATTCTGGCTGTGTCTCTCAGGAGAGATCTACATCCGGCTCCTGTTGACCTGCACTTCTTTGCTTCATCCATCTTATCTAGTTTGGTGGCTGTAATATGTAGGGGCCACATGTGGGGCAGGCTCTGAATGGGTGTTCCTTCTGCCTCTGTTCTAAACTTTGCCTCCCTATTCCCTGCCAAGGGTATTCTTGTTCCCCTTTTAAAGAAGGAGTGAAGCATTCACATTTTGGTCATCCTTCTTGAGTTTCATGTGCTCTGTGCATCTAGGGCAAATCAAGCATTTGGGCTAATAGCCACTTATCAAAGAGTGCATACCATGTGTGTTTTTCTGTGATTGGGTTACCTCACTCAGGATGATATTTTCCAGTTCCATCCATTTGCCTATGAATTTCATAAAGTCATTGTTTTTGATAGCTGAGTAGTATTCCATTGTGTAGATGTACCACATTTTCTGTATCCATTCCTCTGTTGAAGGGCATCTGGATTCTTTCCAGCTTCTGACTATTATAAATAAGGCTGACAAGCTGTATTTGTAATTGGCCCATCAACAATACTGAGAGTTCTTTGAGATTCTTCAATGAGTGGCGCAGGTTATAAAATAAATATCTATCCCTATTACATTAAATTTTCTTTACCATACCCGTTCCCAGTACAAACACTTTGTATCCTAATGTGAATCTTTAAAGGGAGAAATGCAGCTGACATTCAAGTCTGAGATTACCTGATAGGCCTAACCTGGATTCAGAAATAAATATTTATCCCTAATAAAATCCAAAAGCTCATTTATTCTCTGCCTCAAGGCATTCAGTAGCATTGGTAGCTATGAAGTCTCTTGTGAGAGTATGCAGGTCCCATGAGTGAATTATCCTTAGCCACCAGAATGCCACTAGCCCAGTGGATGCGGTTATAATGGTTGGAAAACCTTTTCTCTCTCCAACAGTTCACAATTGCATTCACTCATAAGAAGCAAAGACCATTCTCACATACTGAGGTCAGGGCGGGGGGTGGGGAGGGCGGACCTGCCAAATCTTAGTCCTCTGTGCCTGTTTTGGTCATTCTCAGACAAGCCTGTTCAAAATTCATTTTCCAATGGAGACCAGGGTTTTGAAAAGCAGGATTGGGCTGTAAAGGATATTTTTCTAGTCTCCCTTTTCTTTTTCCCTTCTCCCTATTTAAAGAGATAGTTAAGCATCCTGTTCCTTTATATCGTTGCCTTAATTCTACCTGTAGCTTTCTTTCTTGTACAGTGGTAGAAAAGATCTAATATTAATGCCTCTGAAGAAAGAAAGCATGTTCTTCCACCTCATAAAACATTCTTCTTTTCTACCCTATTTAAGGAGATGGGGGTTACCAAAGGCAAATCCTGGGAGCTGGCCATCCAAATGCACGCATGAGGAAGGCTATAAAGAAGAGGTAGCATTTGTGTTGAGAGATCTGAAGGGAGAAGAAATCTCATTGAGTTAAAACAAAAGACAAGAAAATATAGAAAGTTGTGGGCTCCAAAATGGCACAATGGATTGTAGTGTGTGGGAATGTAACTGAATAAATTACTCTTTAAAATGTATGTGGTTGAGATGCTATAGGGTTTGAACGCCTACTAAAAAGAGTCCAATTTACTTTTCTCTTAAAAGGGAAAAAATGCTGTCTTCTGTTTTTCCTAAGAGGTCCAATTTCTACCCCCAAATGGGGTAGATTTTTTTGTTGTTTTGTCTTTTTGTTTTATTTTTTTTTTATTTAGAGACCAACCCCAATAGATTTCAGTAAGGAGCCCCTGTCACCTGCAGTTACATTGTAAGTAGTTAATTGGTGGCTTTTGAGGGAGGTATTTGTAGTCTGACAAGGCTGTAGGTAGACTCCCCACCCCCAGTATACCATTACTGCTGTGTCTGACTTCCAAAAGCCTTTATTTGTTCTCCTTCTCGCTTCAGTGGTGATTGGCCTAGTGTCCCCAGCTCAACGACCTGCACCATTTCTCTGTGTTCTGGTGGCCACACCACTGTGTAGGCAACATTTTACCAAACATATTTCTTTTTCCAATCTGAGTATACTAGCCATTTCCCACTAGGACTCTGCCTAACATGACTCAGGAAGCAGTATTAAGTAAATAAATGCCAAGATCACGTCTGTGTTATTAAAAGAACAACAAAAGAATGGTGTAAGAATAGATTGGGAGAATTTAAGAAGAGGGCTAGTGGAGTTCAGGTGAGACCCAGTGAAGGTTGATTTAATACAGGGGGCAGGGAGGGATGAGAATTAGAGCAGATTGCAGACGATTAGCCTTAGGATACAGCACATCTGAAAGTGCTGACGAGATCATTCCCAGATCAGGAAGAAAGCAAGCTTGGGCAATAGAGAAATAAACTATTTTGGTATTTAACATTTTCTTTTATGTCAAATGATGAAACTGGACGATCTTATCATGGATAAGGTATCTTCAAAAAAAAACTCATAAGATCATAGATTTCATATTCATCTTACAACATTTTCTAGTATACTTTAGTGTGAAGTGGAATCTTGTAGTAACACTGCTTGTATTGCTTAAATTAACCTTTCATATAACTGGTGTTAGAACAGTGACAAAATAGGAAATTATAAATTAAATCATTTTAAAGTTCTCTACCCACTTTGAAATTGCCTGGTTTAAATCAGATGCTAAGCTTAGCTCTTTGGGGGGCCTAAGTATTCCCTGGTTGACATTTAACTGCATTAAGCCTTTCAACTCTTAAAATGCCTTTCATTTGACAGAGGATTGTCCTACTTTTAACTTTGCCTGGTGAGTTCCTGAAAGAGATCTGCTATGTTGGAAAAAAAAAAAAAAACAATCCAATTTACAAATTAGGACTGGTTAAGATACCTGACAAATTTCGCTGTATCACCTAAATTTTGTTCTGTGTTAGGTGACACTTATAAACCCCTAGGACTCAATTGTTTTAGTTCTGCTTCTGGACAAAGCTCTGGAAAAATAATGTTTAATTGCCTGCATCTTGCTTAATAAAAGACAAATATTTATTGAAAATGGTTAGGACAATTTTTTTAAAAAATAACATGGACCATAAAAATTTGCCAAAAACAAAATACCACCACCATCATCAACAACAACAACAAAAACAATGAATTCTTGTGACCTGGGACTCTATGGAATAAGAAAAAGATATAGGATGGGTCAAGAACGTGAAACTGATCAAGTGTAGATATAATATTTCTCCTCATGAGAAGCCCTTGGTCCTGCCAAGGTTGGACCCCCAGTGTAGGAGATTGTGGATGGGGAGGGGAACACCCTTATAGAAGGGAGGGGAGGGGTTAGGGGGCTTTTGAACTGAAAACTAGGAAAGGGAATAACATCTGAAATGTAAATAAGAAATACCCAATTAAAAAAATAATAGTTTTCCTGAAATCTGGGACAAAGAATTTTTCAGAAATCTCCCATTTAATTCTTCCTTCACTGTAAAAATAAAACATGAAAAGTACTTTCACCATGGCGAAATCCAAAACTGATCTCCTCTGTCACCATTCCCAGGGCACCATGGAATAAAGAAACTACTCTGTCCTCAGGTATGATTTTACTTGGTCCATTGGCTTCTTTTCTATGTCTCCTGTAACAGATCCTAACCTTCATGATAGCAGAACCTTCCATATACGATATTTATACCTCTTAGCTTAGCAAATGGCTAGAGGATTCATTCCATCAAATGTATATTAGGTTTAATTTTTGTCTTGTCTCTCCTTGGCTAATGGAGACCAGATTTTATATTGCAAATACTACACTTTCACTATCATTTATTCATCTAATAACTCCAGCAGATGATTGAAAAGGCATGGATATCCTTGTGTTCCTGAAGAATTTTCTTGAAACTTGGCCGACTTTCATTCTATTCTAAGGAAGTCAAAGTAGCATCTAAGGGCATGCCAGAAGATGTTTACCTGTGTGGTCTTTGACAAAGCCATCCCTGTGGTCAGTGGTGGGCTTCGAATTCAATTCTCAAATAGAGTTGTAAATACCAGAATTTTAGTGAGTGGAGTTTCAAAATGAGAAGTCCAAAGCATTTACAGTCTATGAAAGGAACTGAGGCAACAAAAGTCTTGGCATTTTAGGAGGACAGAAAATCAGCTGCATGTGTTGATGTGAGTAATATACTCCTCACGCTAAACTAGTTAATTCAGAGAGTCATATATGTGACAGGTTTCACCCTGAAGTTACCCTGGCATCTGACAACTTAATGACGAGTCTTATTTATAAAAATAATATCATTCCTGTTTTGTTTTCCCCAAAGCAAAAGGTCATGCCTAAAACATTTTATGTTGAAGTCTTTGCATGAATGTAAGATAAATGCATCAAACAAAATAGAATTTTTTCATGATTTCAAAATTACTTTCCATTTTTACTCCCTACCTCACGGCTAATTAAACAATTCTCCAGTCATTTAATATTTTATTTGTCCATATATAATCAGACTGATACCAATATAGAGTAATCCAAGCTTTACAGTGTATACTCATGTTAGTATATTATTATTATTATCTACAAATGTTATTATTATTATGTCTCATGACTACAGATAAATAAATATTTGCAATAAAATATGAGGACCATTTTACTGTTTAGTAGCCCCATATTTTAATTAGTCATTCTAAAGATAACCAATCACGATTATTAAAGTGACAATATTTCTGTTAGATAGAGGTAGTCCCTGGGCACAGTTCATTTTTCAGGACATTAGACTGTCTTCCTGTTCTTTCTGATAAATCTTCTATATAAGAAGCATGGTATCTTTAAACCCGACACATTTCTAGGGTGGATTCATTTCCAGAATGTTGAGAAACGCTCTCACTAAGGAGTGGAACTCAGGAAGGCAGAGAGGGCACACGAGTGACTCTGTCAGTCTCACGGCATGTACTATTAAAATTACACGGAGCAAGTATGTCCAGGGCCCTTGAGTAGACACCAGAATTTAACTGGGATTTATTTATGTCACTAAAAAGTACAGACTAGGAAGGCTGACTTTTTAAGTTTTCCTCAGTAACTGCTCTGTTATCCTTCTGATAGACTTATTCTTGTCGTGCAAATCTTCATTCATATAATTTCTCTTGAGAAGCATCCTTGGAGAAACTTCCACAGCATCAGCAATCTGTTTCCGGGTTAGAATTTCAATCACTCTAATGAATCAAAAGATAGAATGACAAAGCCCATGTGAGATCAACTAACTTGCATCTTTTGGTGGGGGAGGGGTAAAAGAATCACCAAATCAGAACCCACAGAGGTTCTTTCAGGTCGCATGAGCAACAACTTACAGTGGGCCTAATATGTGCTTAATTATGCTATAAGCTGAGATGAATAAAATAACTAGCAGGATCCAGGAGGTCAGTGCATAAGAGTACTTGGTGCATAAGCATGAGAACCTGATTCAAAATTTTAGTGCTTAAAGAAAGGTAATCTTATAAATAAGGCTGGTATGAACATAGTGGAGCATGTGTCCTTGTTGTATGTTGGAGCATCTTCTGGGTATATGCCCAGGAGAGGTATAGCTGGGTCCTCAGGTAGTGCAATGTCGAATTTTCTGAGGAACCTCCAGACTGATTTCCAGAGTGGTTGTACCAGTTTGCAATCTCACCAACAATGGAGGAGTGTTCCTCTTTCTCAAGAAGCTGGAAAGAACCCAGATGCCCTTCAACAGAGGAATGGATTAAAAAATGTGGTACATCTACACAGTGGAGTACTACTCAGCTATCAAAAACAGTGACTTCATGAAATTCATAGGCAAATGGAATGAACTAGAAAATATCATCCTGAGTGAGGTTACTTAATCACACACACACACACACACACACACACACACACACACACACAAACACACGGTATGCACTCATTGATAAGTGGATATTAGCCAAAAAGCTCAAATTACCCAAGTTGCAATCCACAGACCACAGGAAGCTCAAGAAGAAGGATGACCAAAATGCAGATGCTCCCACTCCTTCTTAAAAGAGGGAAAATATTCATAGGAGGGGATATGGAAACAAAATTTAGAGCAGTAACTCAAGGAATGGCCATTCAGAGCCTGGCCCACATGTGGCCCATATATACAGCCACCAAAACTAGATAAGATTGATGAAACTACAAAATGCATGCTGAAAGGGACCGGATATAGATCTCTCCTGAGAGACACATCCAGAGCATGTCCAATACAGAGGTCAATGCTAGCAGCAAACGACTGAACTGAGAATAGGACCCCCCTTGGGGGAAATTAGAGGAAGTATTGAAAGAGTTGAAGGAGCTTCCAACCCCCAAAAAACAACAATGCCAACCAACCAGAGCTTCCAGGGACTAAACCACTACCAGAAAGAGTACACATGGACTGACCCAGGGCTCCAACTGCATACGTAGCAGAGAATAGCCTTGTTGGGGCCACCAGGGGAAGGGGAAGCCCTTGGTCCTTCCAAGGTTGGACCCCCAATGCAGGGGAATATGGGGGGATATATATATAGGGGGAATACCCCTATGGAAGAGGTGGAGGGGGAGGGGAGGGAATGGGGGCTTATGGACAGGAAACCAGGAAGGGGAATAACGTTAGAAATGTAAGTAAAGAAATATATCTAATAAGAAAAATAGCCAAATTAATAAAAAAAGGTAATCTTGGCAGCCTGTACTTGGGGTTCTCATACTAGTAAAAAGAAAGAGATCCAAGGAGTTTGCTCATTCACTGGCCTAGCCAAAGTGTGAGCTTTAGCTTTAGTGAGAGACCCTACTTCAAACAAACAAACAAGGCAGGAAGCAACGGAATTAGCGACAACTTCTTTTGTCCCCTGCACGCACACATACAGGCTTGGGAACCCACATTCAATATGTATAACATATATTATGAACAAACAATGTATGCATCCCAAATTAAACACTTATACAGTAGTGAGGGAGCTTTATGTAAATCAAATAATCCCAATGCTTCAATAAATATATGTCAACTGCATAGAGTTGTTTCCTAGGATAAACTGGAAGGGCATAAAAAGGCATAAAAGGAAGGCATGGTGCTTTGAACGTACAGGCAAGGTGAAGGGAAGGTTGACTAAGGATTTGGTGAGGACAAGACATCACAGATTGAAACTCATGAGATGACAAACGAAAAGCATCTCTGGAAAACAGAATCCGTCTAGTAACAGAGGTTATAGAGACAGTCAGTGTGAGGCATCCATAGGTCAGATAGGAAGATAAATGGCTGCAATTAACTGGGAATTCAATGGGCATGGATCAATTCAGGGCAATCTACATAGCCTGCCAATTACCTACTGCTCTGTCTAGGGCTCCTCTGTTTCCTATACAGAAACAACTATAAATAAAAGCTACTTCATTGTTCTTTTTATTTTCCCTAATACCTGTTATAAACTGAAATTAGGTATAGATGCATTCTAACTAAACATATTAATAAATCCAAAATGGCACACATTTATAGGAATTTGAGTAGATTCAGAATTCATAGTGTAATGAAACCAATTTTCTCAATAGATCTCTTACAGTCGTCCACTCGATATTGTCTGCAAGTTTCGTGAAGAAGCTGCTAGGTGACTGCTGAGGAAAATCATGGAGAGTGATAATTAACTTCAGAACTGCAATCAGTTTTCAATCAAACAGATTATATGTCTAAAAAATCAATAAAGACATTAGAGTGAGTTTTCATATTCAGCAATTTACAAGGAGAAATGCTTCATTCGGATGAGAGAAAGCCAAAAAACAGATGGTCTTCTCCAAGTGTGGGGCGTGAAGATGTCAAAGGAGAAGGGCAGGAGGAGTGTTTCCAGAAGAGGCAGCTAGCAGACGCTGTCTAAATGAAGAGTAGAAGTCAACCATGGCAGGGGCCACTTAGTAATAGTCAATAAAACATGCTGTAAAACAGAGCTGCTATTCATACTGTGCATGCAGAAGGAGTAGCTAGGACTTTGTTTTAATTTCTAAACTATCATAGGTTAATATCTCTATAAGACAAATGACCATTAGAAAAATGAAACTAAAAGTGAATTGATATGAAATGAATGAGATTATTTTTTTCCTTGAATAGTTTCTTCTATTTTAATTATATTTGTTCTTTGTCCTTGTGATTTTATAAGGTATATATTGATTTATGATAATATCCAATTCCAGTTTCCCCCTCTCGAACTCTCTTATTTCCCATCATCAATCAAGCATGTACCCCTCTTAACTTTATGACCCTTAAAAAGTCCCCTATGTCCAATTACTATTTGCCATATGTACATAGGTGGACCATCAATGACGCATAGAAAACTACCAAGAGCCACACCCTAAGAAAGAACGAGTATCTCTCCTTCAGCAGCTATCAACTGCCCATAGTGTCTCAGAAAATACTGTGCCTGGAGAGTGATCCCACAATTTATGCAAGAGTTTTTATTGACTTTATCTTTTTTTAGGTCTTCCACAGTTGACCCCTGGTACTGTGTGATATGACAGCCATGTCATGTCTAGAAGATGGCATTTCACCACACTCTTCCTCTATGATTCCTATATTGTTTCTGCCTTCTCCTTTGTGATGTTACCTAAGCCATGGCAGGGAGCAAGGGTTTGATAAAAACCATGGCCCATTTAGTTCTGAGCACTCCATAGAATTTTCTTGGGATTTCGTCTAATTATGCTTTTCTGCATTGGTTGTTGCCCACTGGGGAAAAAAAAAAAGCTATTCTGTCCATGGTTGAGTCCAGTCTCTCTCTCTCTCTCTCTCTCTCTCTCTCTCTCTCTCTCTCTCTCTGTGTGTGTGTGTGTGTGTGTGTGTGTGTGTGATATATGACAATTTGACAATGACCCTTGAGCAGTGAAAGTGAGATCTATTCCAGAATCTGTGACCTCTCCAACTATGTGGGAGATATATTGTTTTGAAGAGACACCATGACCAAGGCAACTCTTATAAAGGATAACATTTTAACATTTCATTGGGGCTGGCTTACATGTTCTGAGGTTCATTCCATTATCATCATGGCAGGAAGCATCGCAGTGTCCACAGGGTGTCCAAAGTGTCCATAGAATGGGAGGAGGTGAAAGGTCAACATCTTGTTCAGAGAGACGTCAGGAGAAGACTGTTTCCGGGCAGCTAGGAAGAGTGTTCCTAAGCCCAATCCAAGAGTGACACACTTCCCCCAACAAGGCCACACCTCCTAATATTGCCACTTTTTGGGTCAAGCACATTTAAACCCCCACAAGGGATTTTGTTGGGTTTTAAGTTGTGTTTCTTTTTATTATTAGATATATTTCTTAATTTACATTTCAAATCCTATTCCCTTTCCTGGTTTCCTGTCCATAAGCTCCCTATCCCCTCCCCCTCCCCCATGCAGGTGTCCCCCTTCATCCACGCCCCTTACCGCCCCCCCACACCTACATTCCTCTGCACTGGGGGTCCAACCTTGGCAGGACCAAGGGCTTTCCCTTCCACTGGTGCCCCAACAAGGCTATTCTCTGCTACGTATGCAGTTGGATCCCCGGGTCAGTCCATGTATAGTCTTTGGGTAGTGGTTTAGTCCCTGGAAGCTCCTGTTCGTTGGCATTGTTGTTCTTATAGGCTTGCAAGCCCCTTCAGCTCTTTCAATCCTTCCTCTAATTCCCCCAAAGGGTGTCCCATTCTCTGTTCAATTGTATGCTGCTAGCATTCTGTATCTGACATGTTCTGGCTGTGTCTCTCAGGAGATACCTGTCAGCCTGTACTTCTTAGCTTCATCAATCTTATCTAGTTTGGTGGCTGTATATATATATGGGCCACATGTGGGTCAGGCTCTGAATGGCCATTCCTTCAGTCTCTGCTCTAAACTTTGCCTCCATATCTCCTCCTATGGATATTTTTGTTCCCCCATTTAAGAAGGAGTGGGAATATCCGCATTTTGGTCATCCTTCTTTTTGAGCTTCCTGTGGTCTGTGGATTGCATCTTGGGTAATTCGAGCTTTTGAGCTAATATCCACTTTTGATTTGTAAGTTTAACCAGTTTTACTGTACCAGAAATTAAGTTCCCTGCTATAAGGCAGGCCTCAAATTCATTCAGTAAGTGCTTAGTTGACTCAGAACATTCATACCACAACTGTACCAGTGGACACACGTGGTGTACAAAGTCCTTATTGTAGCATTCAGGATCTAATCCTGTGACACCACCAGTGTTTTTCTCTTCTAGCATCCTGCACAGCACCACCCAGCAGTGTGGAAGCTGTGTACCAGGAAGTTTCTCGTTTTGTCTGAGATTGATTTTTGTATGTCCTGCTGGCAATGTGTGTACTGTCTCAAAAAATAGGCTCTTAAAACATGGTCATGATGGATAAGCAAGACTCTGGACTGTAGTAGAGAACTCCCTGACTATCAGGGAGAAATCCAGTGCCTTGCACTGCAATGTTTACCTAGTAACCCTTGTCGTCCAGAAGCACCATTATACATCATGCAGAAAATTCCATTCAAACTCTTTATTGATGTTCTTTTAATTAGCTTATAGGCTTTTTATAGTTTTAAATGATATTTATAATCTGTGTGTGTTTGTGTGTATGTGTGTGTGTGTGTGTGTGTGTGTGTGTGTGTGTGTGTGTGTGTGTGTGTGTGTGTGTGTGTGTTATGGCCATAACTTTACCACTAAGCCACACTGCCAGCTCTAAACCGTTACTGTTGTTTTTCCTATCATCTCATGAAACAAAGATTAATGAAACAGAAGCTTCATGTAAACCTCTCCCTGAGTTTACAGCAGACAGTTGGCTAATGTATTGTTTTCTAAATAAACTGCAGTCTGCGAGCTCTGCCCCATGGGAAGTTAATCTTGAAGTTGGAGAGACATGGATATAAGTAAACAAATGCCACTATGTCCAATTTTTCTGTAACAATTCTTATGTAAGTTGTAAACTTTTTATTGCCTAAATAATTTTTTTTTAAAAAGAAACAGTATTTAATAAGTAACTAAGGACAGTCACAAACAAGGCAACATTTCAACCAAAGAGACTGAGTGTCTAGAAATTCAAAAAGAAAATTAAGGTGAATTTCCATGCAGAGCAATACAGCTGGAAAACAACTTTATGCCAACAGAGACATTAAGTGCTGATAATGGGGTAAACAATGAATATAAAATAAAGCTCAAAGAAGTGGCCTGTTTTATAATGTTTCTGGCCAGTGAGGAGGGCATTGAAAACAAACTGGCGAGTCTAGTATTCCTCACATCTTTGTAAGTTAAGCAGTGCAGCACAGTTAGCAGGAAGTTTGAGAAGATATGATAAAGGGTGCATCATGGGAGTGGGTTAGAACGACTTAAGTCAGTCAAGAACAATGATATCTACTGTTTAAATGCTGGGGTAGCTGTGGAGCTCATACCCAGGACACACTGTGGGATTCTTTCTGAATTCTAAAGCTACCACCCAACTCATATATCCTAGTGCACAACTACCCTGGGAATCATAATAAGAATCCCAAACCAAAGGGGAGAGAGAATTTTAAATTATATTTAATTTGGCCATTATTATATTAATATCGTGATGTATCTGCTGAACTTTATATAAGCCTGTCACTTCGAAATAATAATTTGTATATATGAACTTTTTTTCCTAATTTGTTCATTCTTAATATTTTAAGATAATTTTTATACTTTCAAATGTTATTGAGGACTCACAAGAGCTTTCATTAATGCAGTCTATATCTAACAAAAGTTTGGACAACAGAAATTAAAACTAATAAGTACTTATAACTAAATTTTATTCATTTTAATAATGTCTTATATACCAAAAGTAGGATTCAATATGTATAGTATAATATAATATATAATAAAAGTATAATTTTCTGGGAACTGAATTCTAAACACTTTGTAGCTTTAAATGACCACACTTATTGAATGAAATGATGAAAAATATTCTCAGAAGATTGTAGCTACCAAATCCTACTGAAATGCTTGGCATAGAGTCTCTCACTTATAGTTACAGCACTTCAGAGGCTGAAAAATAAAAATGCTCATGGGTTTGAGAGCAGCTTGGCTTACAGGAAAAAAATCTTGCCAGCCAGCCTACAAGTTAGATCCTATCTCAACTTCAGTTCTGAAAATGTTGACAGGGAAGTCTTTTTTAAATTAATATATATATATATATATATATGTATATATATGTATATATATGTGTGTGTGTTTGATATATATATATATATAAGTTTGAAAGGCAATTTTAATTTTAATAACTTGATAATTATGGGCAATTTTATACTGCACTGAAACTTGATACTGTAATAGTTTAAACTGAAATACCTGAAATAATATCAGTAAAAAAATTTGATGCTGTTGTCTTAGTTAGGAATTCCATTTCTGCAACTAAACATCATGACCAATAGCAAGTTGGGGTGGCAAGGGGTTATTTAGCTTCTACTTCGACAGCACTGTGGAAAGTAGGAGCTGATGCAGAGACCATGAAGGTGTGTTCTTACTAGCTTACTCCTGTGTTAGCTCAGCCTGTTTTCTTAGAGAACACCGGAACACCAGCCGAGGAATGGCACCATTCTGGCCCTCCCCCAACAACCTCTAATTAAGAAAATGCCTTACAGCTGGATCTTAGTCGAGGTTCTCTCCCTTCAAAGAACTCTAGCTTGAGTCAAGTCTGACGAAACACTACCCAGAGCTGCTCTCCTGTTACAAATCCACTGATCTTCCTTGCACTTGGGAAACGTCATTAATCCATACATGATTTTGATGCAGTTTCCAAGTCTTGGCACAGGTAATTGGGCAATAAAAGAAATATTCTTCCAGTGAACTCTTCAAAGTATGGAGAATCTGTTGTCTTTGTAGAAGAAAACAAGTTCTGCAAAATTTCTAACCTTTTTGACTATTCTCATCATTACTGGACATCATAGTGTGTTTGATTCGATGCAAAACGGTTTTTTTGTCTATATTTTCTGTGAAAATGACTGTTAATGCCCTAGTCAGAATAGTCATAGAAGCATTGTTTTATGAAAGTAAGTTTAGCATGTAACTCAATCTGACAATTTCTTCCCAAAGGTAACCCATACCTGTATTCTGCACTTGCATATTTCCCTTCCAAGTGCCTACTGTGCATACTTTTAACAACATAGCAAGTCATGTATGTAGAGGTTGAGATTTAATATGATGAATGATGGTTCCTGCTTTGTCAAGATCAAGATGACTTTATAACAATTATTGCATGCTTTTGGTGAGATACAGTGAACATCTCCATCTTATGCCCTTTAGTTGTGCATGGGGAGCATCAGCTTAGCTCTCTTCTACATTCACACATTACTGAAAATAAAAACAATATAATACCTGATTTCATCAATTATAATTTTCCCTTGAATTATGTCATTACTGTGGAAGGAATTTTGAACTGACATATCTCTGGGTCTTTAGACATACTGTTTCATAGACCATCCTTAAGAAATACTGCTAGACTCATCTAAATATATTTTAAATGTTGATGACAGGGCTATACAATGCCATCATCATTTAGTAATGCTTGGACTACTAGATATGGGGATGCAGCTAATGTGTTTGATAGCTTTGATGACATCTTTCTACATAAATATTCATTTTCCCCTTTAATTATCTTCTAAATATTGTCCTCTGGTAATTTTTACCAGCTCAGGAAATATTTTTACAATGTGCTTTCAAATCCTTGTGCATAGGAACTATGCTACCCTGCATCTGGTTCAAGTTATGTGTCTGTGAATTTGCTAACACTGCACTCATGAACTGGAGTGATGACCAAGGCTCTCGCTGGCAGCCCCTCTTGACTCAAGGTTGGGTTACAGGAACCCGGGTCAGCTTCATACCTATAATTGCATCCAGATTCCTGGGCAAGTTCCCATGGAAGGGCTCCATCGTGGCCAGCTTCCTTTTAAACAGTCACAGGTTTTGTGGTCAACATATTTATTTCCTGTGTGAAAAGAGTGAGAGAGAAATGTGGCAGCTGCTATCTCATTTGAGTGAGGTCAGCATAATTTGGTGTCCCAGTGTTTCTGGTTCCGTGACCCCAGATGATGAATCCTTTCCTCTCTATTTTTGGGGCTTTTCTAGTTGTGTTTGCAAATCTAGTTCGCTCTGAACATTTTTTCTCGAATATTTTGTCCTTAAGAACTTGGAAATGAATACTTCTAGATCATGATATTTCCTCCATTTATCTTTGCTCTTTCAAACTGGCCTTCTTCCTCTTCTTCTGTAATGTTTCTTTATCCCACCCAGCTCTTCCTTCTCCTTTCCCTTCTCTCTCACGTTTTTCTTCTACTTCTAACCCTTTTTCCTTTCCCTCTGTCAGATCTCTTATGACTGGAGCTTATGTAGATCAGTGAGAGAAGTTAACTATCCCAACTTCTTCTTTTAGTGCCTTAGGTCATCATGCAATTTTATTCTACCTTCAGATAGTTATAACGGATCGAGCATTGCATTTTATATTCATTTTGTTTTAACATTGAATGTGTGCCTACACATGTGTGAATGCCAGTGCGCATATGCTAAGGCCTGCACATGGAGGTCAGAGGACAACTTTGCCTATGGTTTTCACTTTCTAACTTATTTGAGGCAGGATGTCTTGCTGTTGGCCACTGCTTTTACCAGCCTCTTAGTAGTCTGTCTCTTCCTCCTTCTCACAGTGGTAGGAGAAGAGTAAAACACCACATACAGCTTTCCATGCATTCTGGGGATCTGAGCCCATGCTCTCATACTTTATGGCAAGCACGGACACTGAGACATTGCCACAGGCCCGATGGCGTCTTTCAAAAACTCACACTCATGAACAGATGAAAATGTCTCCCAAATTAGCATTTCTCTGTCCCTACCAAGCTCCTAGAGAACCTCTTCTCATTCACTGTCAGAGGCCTTCTATGCATAGCGTTTTACTAAAACATATCTTGGCGCAGTCTCAGCATTGAATTCTGAGAGACATTAGAGCATTGTGTGAAGTCTCCTACTGCCTTCTTAAAATAATGCTCTGAACGTGTTACTTATTCATGCTGGATGACAGTAGTGGCTGCACATAATAAATGTCACTTGTGCTTCTGAGTGCCTGGTTTGCTTCCCTTTGAAAGTGTGGCCCATGTAATTGACTGTCTTGCTTACATTTGACTTCCAGCATCTCAATGTCACTATCTATCATACACTGTATATATACGTGACATTGTCTCCATGTGCTAGTTCGTTACCTCAAGATCATTCCACCTTCTCCTACTATCTACTTATTTATGCCGTGTTCTTTCACTGCACATTTTTTGCACTGTGTCTTAAACATGTCATACAAAAATGACCAAATATTGTTCTAAGGTTTACAGAAAAGGATGACGGCCCAGGCATGTTATCTGACACTGAATTGCTCATGGGAAACAAGGGCAGCAGTCTCTTACTAGAAAATAAACAAACAACCAAGATAAAAACAATGCCCCCGCTTCCCCA
Organism: Rattus rattus; assembly: GCF_011064425.1. Classification (NCBI taxonomy): domain Eukaryota; kingdom Metazoa; phylum Chordata; class Mammalia; order Rodentia; family Muridae; genus Rattus; species Rattus rattus. The sequence continues at coordinate 7,570,954 of NC_046167.1, read as the reverse complement.
ACTTGGAAAATTGTGTGGAAAAGACTATCTCTTCCGAGCTTTTTAGAATGATATAGAATGGGGAGCATTAGTGATTGGATCCTGGTTGAAGCAAGTATTTCTGGCATCTGTCCTGGGCAGAGGAGATACTGTTCGTGAACGTTGAAAATGCATATGAAGAGCTGGGGCACATAGCTCAGGGTATAAGTGCCTGCTATGTAAGCATGAGGACCTGGGTTCAGATCCTTAGCATCTGTGCCAAAGCCAAGCCTTGTACATGCTAGGGAAATACTGTACCACCGAGCTGCTTTCCCAGCCCTTCTTGAAGTGCTGTTGAGTGTAGGAGAGAAGGAAAAATAGATAGTACTAACTTGGTTCCATTATGAGGCCTTCAGAAAACAGTATCTATTAAGTTCTTATCTCTTTAAAGGTTTGCTGTGTTGATGCTATATTCCTGGCAGTGTTCTAGGTAATGGGGGAGATGAGGAAAATAGACGTGAGCTTTATCCACCAAAGGGCTAAAATGGGACAGTCTCAATTGTTCTGTTGTTTTAAAAGAGGGAGAAACTGCACACACAGACACACACACACACACACACACACACACACACACACACGAACACATGAACGCATACACACAAAGAGAAAGAGAGATGCAGTGGACTGAGCTTTTTATATATTTGCCTTTTATTATCAGATTTCTGATAGCATTAGACGATTTGTAAATAACAGTACTTCAGCTAGAGAGATGGATGGCTCAGCAAGGAACAGCATTTACTGCTTTTCCAGAAGCTCTGAGTTTGGATCTCATCATTCATACCAGCTTATAACTGCCTGAAACTCCAACTCCATAAGATCCAGCAGCAAACTCTTTTCCAGTGTGCTCCTGAACACACAAACACATACTCACACACGCATCCACATATACTCACACATAAAAAGGAAATCATTTTCTAAACGTCATTAATAGTTATTTCCACCACAAACTCTCATATTCCCAACCAGTCCAAGCTTTGGATGCAAAAGAGAAGGAAATTTAAAAGGAAATGTAAGTGACATCAGAAGAAAGAAATGAAGAGGATAGTAATCAATCATTGTCAGCTACCAATTTGTAGTTGGCACTGGTAACAACTGTATCTACCAGAGTCCAGCGTCTTTACAAAAAGACCTCCCTCTAAAAGGAAACTCTACAGGGATGAACCATGCACCGATCAACTACGTAGGATCAGAATCTGCTAGAGAATGTCACACATGTTGTATGCATTGGGTGCATTTCAGTAAGTGAAAGGGAATGGTGGGAAATGACAGGGTCACCATGCTAGCATCTTACAGAGTGTGACCGTAGTGCACTGCCTTCCACCTGTGAAGTAACGGCATTCATGTCTGGAAACTTGAAATATCGGCTGGCTTCTCAGAAACAGTATAGAGAAGTTACCCTCCTAGTGGAAGCCACTTCTACCTCCTAATGTGCACAGGCAATAACTTTTAATGGAAAAATCACTATGGTAATTGCTTCAAATGATCTTCATGTCGCTGTAAGTATAACCTGAAATTATGGTTCTTCTAGTCATTGTTGGCAAAAATATAAACTTATGCAGTCACAATGTAATCATCATGGAGATTCTCCAGAAAACTGAACAGAGAACTGTCTTATATAAGTCTCGGTTATTTGTCAAATGTCTGTAATTTACCATCCCACAGAGACACTGCACATCTATGTTTAGAGCTGCACTGTATAGTCTATCCAGCCTGGGTGGTCAAGAAATGGGGTTCACATATACAATAGAGTTTCATGCATGGATAAAGAAAAGTGAAATCATGATATTCACAAGAAAACAGATGAAACTGAAGATCATCATGTCAGACCATTTTTTTTCTATTATTCACTTAAAAGTGTGTGTGTGTGTGTGTGTTTGTCTGTGAGTGTGCGTGTTTCTGTGTGTTGTCTGCCTTGTATTTATATGTTTGTAGGTCACAAAATGAGAAACTGAATCATAAGAGGGGAGAACAATATCTTAGTGGAAATGAGAACAGGATAGGACAATAGAGTACATGTAATAAAGAGGGGTGAGAGGTAATCAGCTAGGTAGGGAAAGAGATAACAGAGCGGCAGTGGGAAGGGGAAAATGAGATCAAACTATAATAACATATTTATGCAAAGATGTCAGTATGAAACTCATTACTTTACACATTAAGCTAATAATTAATTACAAATTAAAGTGAATAAAAAGAAAATATCATTCTCCATGTTTTGAGATGGTCAGGGAAGGTCAGATAATATGATCTATTTGTAGATTCTCAGCAAAGACCTCTGAAATACATGACCTCTGAAATACTGTTCATTTTAATTTTATACTTTGTGTTTAATTTTTGAGCTAGATGTTCCCTAGTTCCCTAGTTTGTGTGTACGTGTGTGTATATGTATATATGTATGTGTACATGCATATGACTGTGTGCATGTCAGTTCATGCATGCATGGGCACAGAGACCAATGAAGAACCATCCACTTTCTTTTGCCTTTGGAGCCAGGCTCTCCACTTCCTAGAACTCACCGCCTCATCTAGAATAGATATTCTGTAATCTTCGGGATCCATTTGCCTCTGCCTCTCTTGCTCTGGGATTACAAGCATAAGCATAAAGCCTTATCACACACATGTGAGAACTTAACTCAGATCCTCATACCTGTGTAACAAGGTTTTTCCCAATTAATTTGTCTTCCTAGTTCCAAACATATTTTAAACATAAATATATTATGACAGCTTTGCTCAAATGAAATAGGAGTGGGGCTAGTTGATTGATGGGTTGACTCAGAATCAGTCCATTCTCTCTGGCATACAAAATGACAGGCCAAAGGAATGAGAAAACCAAGACATCGAAAATCTTAAATGACACCTGGTGAAAATGGCAAACAATTATGTAAACAAATTTAATAACAGATACTCTTGCTAATTATAAAAGTAATCAAGCAAATTATAAAAGTATAACAATGTATAAATATTAATCGGTAAGCTCACAGTGCTTACATACATGGTTTAATTTCGTCACCCCTGGCCAGTCACCTTTGAGAGCTAGTCTTCAATATTTAAAGTGACAGTGGTATTCGTCATCACTGTTTGGTTCCTTTCAGCCTAGACAAGGATTTATTTATTTGATATTATACTTTATAATATCAAAATAACGTCTGCAGCATGCTAGCAATTAGTTTTCTATTTGAGTTTACAATTGAGATTCTATTTGAACGAATGAAAATATTTTAGAGGTAGACAATACTGACAGTTATGTAACATAACAAATGATTGATAACAGTGAATTGTACAATTCAAGATTGGTTACATTGGCAATTTCATGATAGGTATGTTTACTATGATCTTATATTACTAAAGTTTTGTAAAATTAATATCATAAACACTGAGTCATATGCATATGATTGTGTGAATTGGGGGCTGGAAAAGTGAGTCAGTGTGTGAAATGCTTACTGATCAAGTGTCAAAATGCATGTTCAGGTCCCCAGAAGCCATGTAGCATGAGGTGTACATAATAAAACATGTCTGTGATCAAGTCATCATACAGCGAGATCACAGGTGGACACAGGAGAATCCGTAAAGTGTATGCCAGCTGGCTCAGTGCACATAGCAGTGAATCACAAGGAGGAATTCTCTTAGACACGGTGGAAGGGAAAGGTGGTACACAGCCTAGACTTTCCATTCACCTCCATACATGTGCACCTACGCTTACAAAAGTGAACATGTACACACATGTGTACACACACATATTCACACACAGAAGCACTAAGATTTTAAATATGCTATTTATATGGTATATGAATAATATTCTACTTGTGCTGTTAAAAACAATATAAACATCCTCCACAAAGTCTTTTATTGGCTAGAGCACACGTGGGTTTGATTTTATTCTTTTTCATTTTTTTCAATGCCCTTTTACAGTATTTGTAGACTAATATTATAAGCAACTCAGTATTTACAGTACTGTTGGGACTACTAACTTTTGAAAGATTTGCACAGCTTGTGGAGTGACAAATTAACATTAAGGGAGTTAGGTCACATGTGATGTTTAGTTTACAGGTAGGAAAGATATCAATACTCAGCCACAGGAGCCAAGCATTCTGACGAATGGAGTCAAACTTTTGGTTGAATAGCGAACGGCTTGAGGCCGCTAAGAAACACAGACAGAAGTGTAAGTTCCTTTCACAAGCGCACACCGACGCCCTTTTATTACAACTCCACTCCCTTACAGCAATACCATCATCCTTCTATAGACCCCATCCGCCTGTACATTGCACTTTAGCAGAAAATATAAAATTTTAAATTCTTTAAGACTTAAGAGTCTTTTTAGAAGAAAAGTTGCTTACTTTCACATATTTAGATGATTGGGGGCTTTATCTGGCATCCACCTACCAATCTTTGAGATGTCTGGGCTTCCATCAGTCCAAAGCAAAAGCTGTCGCCTTCTATCAGCATCACTGTGCCCCGGGTGCTTCTTTTAGCAGTGCCTGGTCACCTGCACAGTCAGTTCTCGGACTCTCTGTCAGGCCTAGGAGTAAGGCTTCTTCCTACTTTTTGATTCCATCCCCAATTTGAACGTCAGTTGAATTTGCGTTTTGTATTTACTGCCTATGGCTGTCTTATGTTTCCTAGCTTTACCCTGCTTTGATACTTTCTAAGTCACGTTCACCCCGGCCTGGCCCAGCTCTTGCTTTGACATTTTGACACATTTCAAAATCACCCTTACATTCTTGCCAGTCGCCAGTTGGAGAGAGCTCCCACCTAGATACACGCCCTGAATTTGCCTCTCTGGGCAAATGTAACATGGACTGGGAAGAAACAAACACAAAGATTCAAAATGCATTTATCCAGTTTAATTGGAGAAATTCACAAGTATTTCATTATTGGCCCAATGAATTAACAAATAAGCAGGATAGATCTCTCACTGCCTTTTCTAATTATGACCCGTCCGAAGCTATACTCGATACATTGATCAGTTATCAAAATGTAGCCTTAATTACAGTGAACTACTTTCTCAGTGGCCTATTTGATCCAGTGGTTTAAGAAGTCGTAGTGAAAGCATGCTTATACGAGATTGAGGCCACAAGGAAATTATGTTTCCAGCCAAACCTGATCACCTAGATTAGGCTCTGAAAGGCTGTATGGTTTGGTTAGCTGGTACTAGGAAGCCTAGCCTCTGGAAACTTTAAACAGAAGGTCAGTAAGAAATCCCTCTTAACCTTTTGCATTTAAGGATATGGATAATACTGAAAAACCTGCTTATTGACATTGTACCCTGATGATGCAAAAAACATTAAAGCATGTGTTTTTTTTCCCCCTTGGTTGCTGTTAAGACAATAGTGATCATCCCAGAATTACTTGTTCATTTTCTCTCTCTCTCTCTCTCTCTCTCTCTCTCTCTCTCTCTCTCTCTCACACACACACACACACACACACACACACACACACACACACACACACAAACACACACACACACACATCTATTTCTACTAAACAATGACCTGAACACTTACCATGGTACCATGAAGCACTTAGTACTATGTATTTCCAGGTAAGGTGACACAGTTATATACATACATGTATGTATACCTAAGGTGTTACATGCCTATAGTTCCCTCATCTAAAGATTAAGGCAAAAGGAAGGAGAATTTGAGGCCCAACTGGGCTACACAACAAGACTTTGTAAAACATAAATAAGAACATAAACCCAACATTTGGGTTTCTGTGGCCCAGTTCTGTTTGCTTGTTTGTGTTTATTTGTTTGCTTTGTTTTAAAGGAAATCTGAGGGTGGAGGCAATCATGCCTTTGTCAATCCAGTTTATGGGAACTGCATCAACCCAGAGAAAACTGAGGTAAGTGGCAAGTGAACTATGTTGATTCAGAAGCAACACACACACACACACACACACACACACACACACACACACACGTACACAGACATGCAACACAAACACATTCACAAAGAGACACATATACACTCACATGCACATAGAAACACACAAACCAACAAGCACAAGCGAACTCACACACATGTACACATACAATCAAACTCACACACACACACACACATACACATACACACATACACACACACACACACACACACACACACACACACAGCCCTACCCATAACCAATTAGTTGTGTTTAGAACCATTTCTATGTTATAGCTAAGAGAAATAGTCTAGTGGATTTATTTCAATTAGAAGCAAAAGGGCATTTCAGACTCTGAAAATGAGTGAGATTTTCCATTTAGGACACTGCGATTCTGCTTGAAAAATCAGTTCAGTGTTAAATGGCTTTGTGGTAACTGTACACCTTCCAAGAGAGCTGGCAAATCTGGAAAGTATCAATAAAACCCATAGAGTGTTATTAGTCATCTCTTCCCAGTAACCACGCATTGGGTCTTTGGCTTATTTGCATTCTCAAAAAGAAGTATATAGAAAGCTTGAGTGTTTCCCCCCATTATGTTTTAAAAATTTATTTTATGTGTGTTATAAGTCTGAATATATGTGTATAGGGGGGAAGGAACCCTAGTACATGTGTGGGCAGGAGGGGGAAGGACACCCTAGTGCATGTGTGGGCAGGAGGAAGTCTGACCAGAGTGGTGCTACAAGCTGTTTTGAGGGCCAGACATGATGCTGAAACCAAGCTCAGGTCCTCTCCAAGAGCAGGAACTGCTCTGAACTCCTGAGATATCTTTCCTATAACCCTTTCTTATTTTTATTAAATAATCTGTCAACAGTTCCTTATCTTTAAGTCTTGCCATTGGAAATGAGCACCAAAGTGTCAGGTCAGGCAGATTCCAATGTTTCAGAGCCTTGCATTGTGTGGGTGAAGACTAACAGATGTTGCTTCTTAAGTTTCCATGCCTTCTTCATCAAATATGTCATGTACATTTTAGCTTTGTTTAAGTGGAGATGGAAAAAAGAAGAAATTTCCCTAAACATGAAGGGTTTAAATGTGGATAATTCAGTGAATAAATCAAATGTATCCTACTCAGTTGTTAATAGTTACCCAAAGAGATACAATATTTACTCCATTGAATCAGAAAGGTATACGTTTCTATTTTTAATGAAGAAACCTGATCTCTTTACCCCCAACTTAGATAAGCTTTTGTGTCTGATAAATGCTAATTCTAGAAGAAAAGAGTGAAAAGCATTAGAGGTGAAAATTTGTATCTTAATTATCTCAAGAAATGGATATTTAGTAAATAGTGGCTAAGAAGATATCCAATATTCCTTCCCTGAGAAGACAGCTTTTCTAGTGTTCGTGTGTGTGTGTATGTGTGTGTGTGTGTGTGTGTGTGTGTGTGTGTGTGTGTGTCGGTGTGTCGGTGTGTGTGTGTGTGCGTGTGTGTGTCCCAGAATGCACAGGGAGAGATCTAGATCAAAAGCCACTTGCAACAGACTTTCAAGCAGATTTCACTGCAGGTTCCTAGTGATCACTCAATGCAAAACTTCAGAATTTTATTTTATTTCTTGATAAAAGATGAATTACTCGCATTTCACAATCCTTTTAAAAATCACCTTTTAGTTCATTAAGGATGACTAGGGAAGAAATCCTGTCATATCTGTTTCTATTATTTTAGAAAAATGACCGAAATATATTCAAAGTTCTTTTATATAACAGAAAAATACATTTATCTCAAATATTTTTCAAAAGCTTTTACAGAAATGTCTTATAGTGCTATTGATTTGGGGAGACTAGGAAGATCTCTCGATCAGCCATCAGCCATGTGAAATATGTTCAATGGTTAGCTCTCTTTCTCCCTTTCCTCAATTCATGCTACCCCAGTACATTCATGATTGTTAAGCAAATCATAGCAGTTATTTAGGTATGAAACTTCAGTTGTATCTTTGAGAGACAAAAACACATTTAAAACATACCAGTGGCATCATACCTAAAGACGCAGCAGTTTCAAAATAATATCAATCTATCAAAAATATATGTCAGTGTTAAACTTGCTCGATTACCTTTCATATAAGAAGGGCTCTTATACTTGGGTTTAGCTTTTGTTGGTACTGTAATTTTAAATCGGAATCTTTTCTTAAAGAACACAAATATAAGTGAATAGCTATGTCTTTCAAGGCTCTCTTAGTCTTTATGTTCTATATTCTCTTTGTTTTCTTCTTGAGAGTATGCATTGAAGGGACAGGGTTTTCCCGAAGAGCTTGCCAACTTTTAGACTCTGTAATATAATTTACATCTTTAACCCTACTAATTCAAAGATCGTGTTGCGGTTATTGGTGTTGACGTTGTTGTTGCTGCTACTGAACCCCTGCTTTACTACCTTTAACTACGGTCAGCATAGCAAGCTGAGAGCAACAGTACAGGTGAGAAGGTAGAAACTCAGCCTTCTGAATTTCTCTCTGCTCTCATAGATGAGGGAAGGCAGTAAAACCCAAGGCCACAGGGCCCTGCAAACTTATTTTATGAGACTCCACGTCAGAGACATGTTAGTGTGAGCTGCTAATGTGAGATGGCTGTGCTGGAGCGAGGCTCGGGGATACTCTCATTCACACTCCTATGAAGATTTATTAGAAATGTCCTTCATGAACACCTATTCAGAGTCTGCCCCACATGTGGCCCATACATATTCAGCCACCCAATTAGATAAGATGGATGAAGCAAAGAAGTGCAGGCCGACAGGAACCGGATGTAGATCTCTCCTGAGAGACACAGCCAGAATACAGCAAGTACATAGGCGAATGCCAGTAGCAAACCACTGAACTGAGAACGGGACCCCCATTGAAGGAATCAGAGAAAGGACTGGAAGAGCTTGAAGGGGCTCGAGACCCCATATGAACAACAATGCCAAGCAACCAGAGCTTCCAGGGACTAAGTCACTACCTAAAGACTGTACATGGACTGACCCTGGGCTCCAACCTCATAGGTAGCAATGAATAGCCTAGTAAGAGCACCAGTGGAAGGAGAAGCCCTTAGTCCTGCCAAGACTGAACCCCCAGTGAACGTGATTGTTGCGGGGAGGGCGGCAACGAAGGGAGGATGTGGAGGGGAACAACCATATAGAAGGGGAGGGGGAAGGGTTAGGGGGATGTTGGCCCGGAAACCGGGAAGAGGAATAACAATCGAAATGTAAATAAGTAATACTCAAGTTAATAAAGATGAAAAAAAAAACCCTTCATTCTTTTTGATCCTTTCAGAAGTTTTCTATCTTACTCTGGAAAATACTAACTCTCTAAATGTATGTTTCCTCCTTAGAGTTCCATCTATTCTTTCCCAAATCCGTTTTATGGTGTAACATCAGGAAGCCTGGAGACAGTGTCACGTCATCTCAAATCCTAACATCAAAACTAGGTTTCATGCAAAATGTGTCAATAGAAAATTTCATTCATTAAACTGATCCTGTATGAGGTAAAAGAGAAGATATTCAAATGTTAGTTTGATTATAACATATTGAAACAAGCTCCTTACAAATTCTTTGAATATTGCCATGGAATCACTGACAGCTCCTTTTCTTCTTTGTACATCTGAGTACTTCAATAAAATATTCTGCCTGATCAATGGATATTCCTTTTGTTTTTTTTACCGATTATTATTTTTAAGGGTCTAAAAGATATTTTATTCTAGAGGCAACTTTTGAGTGGCCATAGCCTGGGAACACAGATTTAGGTTACCTTAAATTTCATGTTCATGGAATTGGTTTCATGGTTTTACAAAGAAAGTCATAAATCAAGGCAAGGTTAAAGCACATCAGGTAGACCACAGAGGTGGTTGCAGTGAGATAAACAAGCTTTTCTATAGGTCACAGAGGTTATCTCTAAAATGTATGAATAAGATTGCATCGTATCTGGAATATAAAGAAGTATTAAAATCATATTTCTTTGCTCTAAAGCTTAGAAACAAAGGTGAACTCACTCTCTTTGCGATCTCATGAGAATGGGCAAGGAATGGTTACCCCAATCAATAGTTCTTTTTGTGTTTGGAAAAACATGTGATAATTAATCCTAAACCCATGTCTGTCAGATAATCATGAGACTTTTATATACACATAGAAATGTCAAAATATAAATTAAGAGGTATTGAATGATATAAACTGAAAAGTCTCTGCTCTAATAGTTCAAATCATATATATATTATTTTTGATATATATACATACATATATATATATATATATCAGAAAATTAGATGTCTACATTGTATATTCATTTGGTTGTCCATTGTTAGAATTGTTATCTCAGCAAAACTCCAGGTTGTTCACAACTCCCGTTACTCTCTATTGGGACAGTAGCAGAGGATGACCTTGTCGGGCACCAATGGGAGGAGAAACCCTTGGTCCTGAAAAGTCTGGACACCCCAGCGTAGGGGTCAGGGGGGAGGGGAGGTGGGAAGGAGGGTAGTTGTAGAGGGAGAACACCATTATAGAAGAAGTGGGAGAGGGAATGGTATAGGGGGCTTATGGATTGAAAACCGGGAGAGGGAATAATATTTGAAATGTAAATAAAAATATCCAATAAAAAAAAGAAAGAAAGAAAAACAAAACAAAATGATTATCTGATCTCAACTGGTCAGTTTTGCATAAATGCTAAAAGAAATCTTGACATATAGAGCACGGATGACAGAAACTCAATACATAATTAGCAATGATGCTGCAACTATGAATTTATTCTTTCAGGTGGGAGTTTGTTATATACACCTTAAAATATTTTAACTTTTTGTATGATATCCTAAACATAGGTGGAAACTCTATGAAGGTGAAGGAATGGAACTGGTGACTACTTGTGCTCATTTTTCTGATTTAATGTGAGACCGAGGTAATTCGCAGTTCTGCGCATGCTGCTTCTTTTGAAGCCCTTTTTGTACGAGCGAAGTTTGCAGCAGGGTAGGTGTAAAGCTGGATAGAGGAAGAGGAGCTCGCCAGCTCTTTACAGAGTGAACAATCTGTCTAACTCAGCTTCAGGTCAGGAAAGCATCTCATCCCCCAGTAGCTTGGACCTGGTTACATTTTTTTTTCAAATCTAGGACATTTCAAGAGAATAGATCACAAAGACGGATGTTAATTGCTTCTTTATTTACTTAAGACATTTCTTTGATAACCCGTTTCATGTAATGAACCAACTCATTGGATGTCTTTTAAGATAATAAGTATAATAGCTGTGGCACACCCGAAAACAGTGAAAATATACATAAATACAGCGCTTTGCAGTTTGCATATTTTAGGTTATAGATGTAAATAACATGCTATGTGCTATGCGGTAGTTTCACTGTTTACATGTGGGTGTTTAATGGGAAGTTTGATTTAATTTAAACTACTGAAAATCTAAAGTACAGTGCTTCGGTAGAATTGAGAGCATTTCAAAAGTTTAGTGGGTGCTTGTGCTAGAGAAATCCGTTTTCTTCGGACAACGGACAGGGCATCTTATCATTCCAGTAGGCTTTCTTGTTTGACACTGGCTTAGATCAATGTTGAAATAATTTTCATAATAATGATTTCTTGCCACATAAACGTTACCTAGAATTCAAATGAAGCCACATAATCTTTGCCCATTTCATTCTGTTGGATTTAGATGGTGCCCCGGAAACAATATGATTATTTGTTTTCTCTTTTCATCTTCTTGAACTTCCATCATTTTCCCGTGGTTATCTGCCTTGCATCAATGTTGAAACAGTTTAATAAAAAGAATACTGTTATAATATGCATAAACTGAAGAGTATTAAAGGGTTTCACCATGTGTACATTTTGACTAAAAACATCCAATTTTCACAGAATAATGATGGACTATCTAAAAGAAAACTAACAGGTACACATAATGAGGTACCTTTTAATAATGCTTTCACATATAAATGTTACATAGGATTCAAATGAAGCCACATAATCTTTGCCCATTTCACTCTTTCGTGTTTAGATGGCACTTTGAAAACACTACAATTATTTGTTCTCTCGCTTCATCTTCGTGAGCTTCAATCATTTCCCATGTTTACCACACCATAAACTGAAGATTCAAGTCTGCCTCTAAATACCAACTACTTTTTCCTCCCACAATAGAGCCTCATACATTTAGGGAAGAAAAACACAAAAAACGAAAACTACTGTATTCAGAATAATATCTTTCACAGTTCACCGTTTCAAACTTCGTTCTTTGAAAGAAAACTCAGAGAAAATTTGTATTGACACGTAAGGGGAGTAAGGGGCTTTCTTTCCCAAAAGACTTCTTAGAAAGAGAGGCGATTAAAAGAAAAGAAAGATATCTTCAAGTGTGCACTACACTGACAAACCAATGCCAAGTTCGTGATCCTCAATGTTATTCTGCTTTTCTCTGTGTCAATTTCCAAAGTGTTTTTAAGCTCATTGCTAATGTATCTAGGAAACCTCAATGAGGGGTTAATACCTAAGATGAGGAAAATGAAGGTACTGGCTTTTCAGTGCCACTCCTATAAGCTGCGTCCCGAAACTTTAGAGAAATGAAGTTCCTGACACATCGTGAAATAAAGAACTATATAACCATGGATCACTTAAAGTATGCGTAAAATAAACAGTGTTAATACCAAAGTAGCTACTTAGATATTCACACTGACACAGACCATTAAACTCTCTGGCAGAGTTAAGTGCTCTGAGAAACACAATATTGTTGTTTTTGTTTTCCTAGAATACAGGAGCAATATGAATGCACTTTCTATTTTTTCTGATATATAAAGTATTTGATTACTTGGGTATGATTCCAGAAATTTTAGACATAACTTCCTGAGTTGTTCAAAATATTTATAGGGGTCTGTTTCTATGAAATCATCACAGAAAGTAGGAACAGTTATCTTATATAAATATAATAAAACCTTGAGTCAATAAAAGAAATGCCAGCATACAAGACTAGGAAAGGCAACTCCATTTTCCCTTTCCAGGTCCCCCCACCTTTAAATTTTTAAATGTTATTTTTATTTTATGCATATAAACATTTGACTGCATGTATGCATGTGTACTCTGGGCATGACTGGGATCTGAGGAAGCCAGAAGAGTATACAGTTCTCTAGATCTGGATTTACAGGCAGGCGAAAGGCTTGGAATCAAACGCGATTCCTTTAGAAGAGAAACCAGTGCTCCTAACAGCTGAGCTACCTCTCCAGCCCTGTGTTTTGATTTTTGAGACAGGATCTCACACTGGAATTCATGCTGGACTTCTTGACAATCCTCCTGCCTCAACCTCTGTAACATGGTGTAAAGGCATGAACCATGATTCTAAGTTTCTATCCAGTTTTTACACATTTATTAATTTATTACTAATCCCAAATTGGTATCTAAGAAAAAGATGTAGCCAATGTGGAGAAACTGAGCATGATCACACACTAAGCATGTGGAACAAGTGCTTGTAAGGAAAAGAGGTGAGAGTGTAAGAAGGATGTGCAAAATGGTGTCTGTGATTGGTCTCCACCCATGGGGGACATCGCTTCTTCCCTCCACGCTGGCCTTAAAATTAGTTTCTTTGCTCTTAGTATTAGACTTTCTGCAAATGTATCAGGTAAGCAATTAACAAAGTAAGAGACACACACATAATGTAAACCAACATAAAGAGTATTATTTGGAAAGAATAATATTGCATGATAAAAAATCTTGTAAAACAAATAAAATATATCATAAACATGGAAGTAAATAAATCAAAGGAAAAATATGTCATAGTAACCAATGACAGCAGTTGATATGGGAGAACTATTGCAGATCCAAAAAACTTAAAGGATGACAAGTATACAAAACTAAAAGGATGAAAAAAATAACAAAAATTGTAGAATGTAAATTCCAAGAAAATACAATTTTTATAAATAAATAAATAAACAAACAAATAAATAAAAGAGCGAAAAGTCCTGAAACAAGATAAAATTGATATTTAGTAATAATCCTAAAGACTGAACTAAGGGCTCAAATGTGAACTTTATAATATAGATAAGATATTGTCAAAATCATACATATACTTATAGAAATATAGAATACAATTATTCTAACATATATTTTCTATCATAAGGATAGAAAAATACACAACTTCTAACAAAGATATTATAAAGAAGGCAAATTTCAAATGAATGTCATTTATAAATACAGATGGTAAATATACATATATGATATATCATTATAGACATATATGTGATAGATTTGCGCATGTGTGTTATAGTTTGGATAGGAAGTGTTATCTTACTGAAGGCAAATAGTGCTCAGAAATGGGGCATCTATAGGCATAGTATCCTTAAAAGGCGGGATCTCATTTGAACTAAGAAGTCACTTTGGCCAAGCCATTGCCGGGATCATGAAGCATCTCTGTTTTCATCAGTTGGACTGACAAAAGTAGGAAACTGGAATTAATGGATCAGTTTGTACAGTGGGATGCAAAAGGCCTATTCATATGGTCATTGAATATTTGCTCTCTTCCCCTAGTGAGCACTGTCTGGCTAAAGGAATAAATCATTTGGGGTGGGCTTTGAGAGTTCAGAGCTCACGCTGCTTCTAGTTCGCTGTCTTTGCTCTCTACATGTGGTTGGAGAAGGATGTGATTCTTCAGCTTCTTCCTCTGGTGGGCTGCAGCCATGGCTTCCTCATCATTAGGGACTTCCCTTCCGGGACTGTGAGTCAAAATAAACATTTCCGTACATTGCCTTTAGTCACAGTATCTTGTTGCAGAAAAAAAAAAAAAAAAAAAAAAAAAAAAATCAGGTAATAAGCTGGAGGTATGTCCTAAAGAACTTACCTTATCTCAAGTGCTTCCTGGTTCATTTCTTTCAGCTTCCTGGCTACCACAAATGGTGGTCCTGCCCCTTTATACCCTCTGCATGATGCAATCTTACAGCATCCTGTGGTCATATGGCTGTGGGGCAGGAATATGGCTTAGCAGGTAAAGGTACTTGCTGCCTACCCTGACCACATAATTCCATCCAAAATGGAATAACCTGAATGATGGACAAAGAAAACTGACTTCAGAAACTTCTCATCTGACTCTTATACATGAAGCATGGCACAGGAAAACTCATTCACACATGCGTGCATACACATACCCACACACACCCACATTCCCCCCCACACACACACAAAGCATAGAGACAGAGACAAAGACACAGACAGAGGGGGGTCAAATAAAAGGCAAGTGGTGTTACTGACAATAGAAAGAGATTTTAAAACCAGGCAACATTGAATCAAAAGTTTCCTGTTCAATAAAAGAAACCAGTAAGCCATGGAAGAATAGATTATAGAGTAGGAAATTTTATTTGAAACATTTGAAACCAATGAGTGATTCATATAGAAGATTTCAACAGTACAAACCCAAAAGTAGGACTCATCAGAAAATTTAGTAATGATTATTAAATTCATGAAAGTAAGGATCCAGTAAATTTATGAACAAGTCTACAACCTTCGAAGTTATCAGGAAAATACAAATTAAATTTACAACTAGATAACAGTGGATATTGGGTTAAAATACATATTAATTATAGAATAGAATGTCCATCCACATTTTTAAAACCATTGATAATAACAAAAGCTGGTGTTCTAGACTGAATGTTCCTGTATAATAAAAATTAATATAGTGAAGCTATAAAGCCCAACTAGTAGTGTTTAGAAACGGACTGTTGGGAAGTAATTAATTTCGTGAGGGTCATAGCCTTACACAAAATGATGCCATAAAGTTTAATCCTTTGGCCAGAGCATGCAAAGGGAAGAAAGGATAGTGCCACAGGCAAGACAAGGTCTTCAAAATAGAAGCTACCTTTTCTGCCATGCTGATTCTGTAATTCTCGTGGCTCCAGAACACGGTCTCTCAGTATTTGGCATTTGTAGTCAATGGTCTGAGTTGACAAATTCAGCAAATCTCAAAGATGGGACATACAGAAAATGTTGGCAAGACCAAGGAAAGGAAGCAGTGGGGCTGTTCATTCTTGTTAACAGTGAGCGTGCTCATCCTCTCTGGGTCAGTTATCACCTCTCTCAGGAACTGTACTCATACATGATTCCATGTAATCCAATAACTGCCAGTTAGCTTTACATACACTAC